>NW_017306990.1:520131-565727 GCF_000935625.1 Nanorana parkeri
AAGTTAGACATCTATTGTCTGCCACATACAATGCTGTTTTAACACCTCTCTCTGGGCAGGTTATTAACACATAGCTGCAATTAATTGCAGCTAACACCTGGTTGTGACTAACAGATTATATGGATTGGAACAGCATTCACCATATTTATTCCCAGACAATTTTTGTACAAGTCATACTGAATTAAGAAAGCTGGTTAGATTACCAGTGAAACAATTCAAGAAAAATACAGCAAGTCCAGTTGCCTTGACTTATTTTTACAGATATACCATGACCTGGATGAATGAGAACCTTCACATACATTTATCTCTATGGCCTCCTTAATTAAAAACAGTCCAGCAAGGATTTATTTGTGTCCCAGACTTCTAGTGTGCATTGTTTGTAAAAAGGAATGTTAAGTTTGGAATTATGGAGGCTGAGGCTGCCATTACTGACCTCTACTAGCTCCCTTGCTGTTACGCTGATCCAATGGTTTCAATACTTTTTAAACTCAGTGTCCTGGGACAAGTATGTAAATAAGAAGCTGTGATTTTCTTGATGTGAATACTTGTTACAGGTCATTGTGTCAGAAAGACCTGAGGCCAGCCTCAACCGGACAATTAGCATTTTTAGAAAGTGCTCAGAAATGACAGTCTGCACAAGTTTCTCATTACAGACTCCCTGGATCCCTTTTAAAAGGAAGCTATAGTGTTTGTATGGCAAGTACACATGGGCTATTATTTTGCCTTTTATAATAAATGTACCGTATATACTCGAGTATAAGCCGAGATTTTCAGCCCATTTTTTTGGGTGAAAAGTGCCCCCCTCGGCTTATACTCGAGTCAGCGCCAGCGCGTCTTCTTACTTACCTCGCCGATCGTCGCGTCACTGCTGCTCCGGTGTGCGGAATATATGGCTAAACCCTATAAATCAGGAGTAAGCTAAGTATAAATTAATTTTTTTTACTTTACAGGTATGTTTTGAACTTACTGTCTGCTTGTAATACAGGTGGAAGGGGCATAGACAGTATAAGTGGACCTTTCAATTTGCTATTTTTAACATATCACAGATGTTGTAGATATGAGTAAACTGATCGCAGAGGAATTATATTTCTTCTCTCAGAATCACAAGCACTGTCAGCCCCCATGCTCATGAAAGAGAACATGGACTTTTGCACATCTTATTTCAAGTGATGAATTGGTGCTAAAGTAATACGAAACCAAGTACAATAAGGTAGTTATCACTTAAGACATGGCCAGTTGATAAGGCTATCCATGTGTATGGTATAAAAATATAGTGTGTATTTGTAAATATAAAACATTTTTAATGTAAAAATCATTATTTTTATAAAAGGTACAGAAAAGCAGTGCAGAAAAAACAATACAGGTATTCCTCACTTAACGACCGAGTTCCGTTCCTACGACCAGGTCGTTAAACGGATTGGTCGTTAAGTGAGGAACTCTATACAGTACTATACTGCATTAGTACAGTACTGTATAGCGTTGCCGATGTACAGTACCGAACAGTGTACTGTACATCCGGCAATGGAAATACTTACCGAGACCTGCAGTGAAGATCGGGGGATGTCACTTCCGCCGGCGACCCGTCGCACTGACGCTGACGCGGAAGGTCGGAGGTCGATCGGCGGTCCGTCGTAAGTGCGAGTGGTCGCAAAACAGGTAAGTCGGTAAGTGAGGAACATCTGTACACTAACCAAGAAGATAAATAATATGTATACTATAAAGCCCTGTCCACATTTGACCCCAGGTGCAATAGCTGAACATTCTTAAAGTGGTCATACACCTTACAACCATTGTAAAACTTTTTTTGTCCAGACATCTCACCCGCGTTCAATTTTCATCCAACTAGCTCTTCATGCACAGACCAATGTAGTGCGCAATTAACACTCATCTGCACCACTAACTGGCTGATTTGCATTGATTGAAAGAACAGATTTTTGTTTGAGCATGTGCATTTTTCATCAACGCCACTGACCTGTCAATTTTCATCCAATTAGATTAAAATGTTCTAGCCTGCTTGAAAGACTAAAATCTGCCAGTTGTACGGTAATTGAGATTTTGCACTTCCAATCAACTGGCAGATTTTCAGAGAAAAACACGATAGCAAACAAAAATCTCCAGATAATTGTACGGTGTATGGGCAACTTTACACTGACGAGGTTATTCACTAAAGGGTGAAGAGTTTGGAGAAGGCAGGAGAAGTGAAAGATCTAGGCTGAAATAGGTGATTTGGAAAAATTCTCCAATTCAGCTCACTTTTCAGTTCAGCTATATTGGCCTAGATTGTTCACGTTGCCCCCGTCTCCAAATTCTTCACCCTTTTGTGAATATCCCTGTAAATCTTTAATTTTCAAATAGATAGAGAAAAAAGAATAATCCTGTAAATCACACAAACACACACAGACACACACACAGACACACACACAGATACACACACACACACACACACACACACACACAGACACACTAAAAGCAGATCCCTTCCTTGCCTTTCACACACAATACACTCTTTATTTTTTGCCTTTTTCTGAACTAGCCATGCAGCCTTTTATACCAAATAGCCTCCACGGAGGTCATTATGTAGCATAATGTAAAATACTTTTTATTCTTTTTACCATGCTGGAGAGCATTTTAGTTCAATTTGTTTGATTTAAACTGTGAACCAAAAAAATACTGGGTATTTGGCAGGAAAAGCACCTGAGGTACAGGACATTCTTTTCATCTTATTGTACATTAGTCTAAATCTATGCTTTTTATTTATTGTCAGAAAAGTCAGATCAATATTTGATTTTCTAGAGTTTCCATGGCTGTTTTATTTTTCTTAAAAGAGTTTTCTCCACTTTTAATACCAGATATTTCTCTTTTGTGTAGACACTTATGTACACAAGTTTTAAAGCAGCCTTTAAAGGAGAACTATGAGGTGAGTGATTTTCACTCATCCTCATAGTTCTAGCCGACCTTTGACAATTAAACTGTCACAGGTCGGCTCAGTAGATTGGGAAGTGAGCGAACACATACCGGCATTCGCTCACTGCAGAGAGCCGTGACAGGGGAGTGACTGGATTCCCCCCTCCCCTGTCCGATCCTCCAGCGCTGACTGGCGGAACAGATGGGGGAGGGGGCGGGTACAGCTGGCTTTGCCTCTAGATAGGCAGAACCAGCTGTCACTCACTCAGCTGGGTGGATCCAGACATTATTGTCGAGATCCGTTTCAGCTGCGGCGTCTCAGTATACCGCGAGCTGTAGCGGTATACTGAGCTTTGGGTGATGGGAGGACGCTAGTTTGTGTCCTCCCGTTACCCTTAGGAGACCTATGGGTAAAAGCTGTAACCCCATAGTTCTCCTTTAAAGTCTTTTAAACTTACCTTACCTAAAGTTTGGCTGTCTAACATGAATTTATTGGCAGTTTAATTTGACTAAGTAAATCAGTAAAACAATATATCTTTCCCCAGTTCACAATTCTCATCACAATTCCTGATTAGAAGCAGTACAGAACTTCCTAAATGTGACAGTGCCTAGGCACACTCTTCTTTTACAAAAAGGTGAAGAGTTTGGAGAAGTGAACAATGTAGGACAATATAGCTGAACTGGGAAGTGAGCTGAATTGGAAAACTTTTCTAAATCAGCTATTTTGGACTAGATTGTTCACTTCTCCTGCCTTCTCCAAACTCTTCACCCTTTTTTGAATAGCCTTGTTAGTCTTACAGGAGCCCGTCAGGAGTTTGCAAGGCATACCTTGGACACTCCTGCTTCTTTTTAATGGGTTACACCTGTAGTGTCATCCACGGGCAGGGTGTAGAACTGGGCATTAAAACAGCAGCAGCATACCTACTGATAAAGTTATATAATTGTTTAGATGATAAGGTTGCTGGAATCTAGGCCCAATAACTCAGACATCTTGCATTCTTAGAAGGAGGTTCTAAGTGTTTTTTTTTTAGCTTTGAATATAGTGGTGGAGAGTTATACATTTCTCAAAGGTTTTATTTCTGCCAGTAACCCCTGTTGAGGAGATTTCCCCTCTCTTCCTGTCTCTGTGAAGCCAATACAAGAAATGGGGGGGGGAGGTGGTACAGAAACTGAATAAAAAATAAATATAGCAAAAAATCAAATAAGCATTACCGGGGAGAACCTCAATGACAGCAGGCAGGCAAATCAGTCTTGATCATGGATATGTTCATTGTTCATAGGGGTGTATAGGCAATGGATTTGGGGGCAGTTACAGTGTCCCTTTCACCAGGTTTTTGCCATCCTTTACGGATGGACTTTTGTTGTGCTGAATTATGTCTTTACTTCTACTGGCACAGACAGCAATAAAACATTGTCACCAATTCATATTCATCCCCACTTTACAAAAAAAAAAGTTTTTGTCTTGTCTGTGTCCTCAGAGGAAAATATTTTCCATCAGTCCCATGCGGGCACAATATTTATGCTGGTGGTGTGAATGTGTTCACTTGCAGATGTGGTAACATAATCAGGTGTGCAGGAGCACATTACCATGCGGAAAGGGTATTCTCACTAGTCACTCCACCCACCGTTCACTGCCTGTATTATATTAAACCAAAGATTACACTCTCTCTGATCGTAATTTACCTCTCTTGCTAAACTAGCTTTCTTGCCTAAACTCAATCCTTGTCACACTCGCACTCGGCACCTCCGGCCTCTCCAGCTCCGCTGTGGCCGTGACGTCACGCAGGGCTCCGCCCCCTGACCGGGGCTTCCTTTCAAAACCGCAGTGGAGGCAATCATTCGGCGTTCAGTCAATGTGGAACGTCGAGCATTGTCTTCCGCTGCTTCCACTGAACCCGACCGGCTCCCCACGCTCCAAAGCCTGGATCTCTTCTGGGACACATCCCATCACTACAGAGCCACTCAGCCCTTGCAGGAAGGAGCGATTCCTCAACATAGAGAGCCACAACCGCAAGTAGTATGGCCTTGTCCCTAAATGTGGAGACCTGTACTATTGCATAATTCCATCCATACTACTGGTGTATTGCCTGTCTGTGCCTTGCTTAATTGACACATATTGCTGGATGATTGCCTGTCTGTGCTTAACTAAGTAGAGCCTTACTGCTGGAGTATTGCCTGTCTCTGCTAATTCCTAACTTGGTTTATACTGCTGAACATATTGCTGGAGTATTGTCTGCCTGTGCTTCTGCCTAAAAGTATCGATACTGCTGTGGAGTAGTCTCTCCAGTTATTACTAGCTATATACTGATGGAGCATTGGAACTGTTACCTTACTAACCACATTAATAGGAGCTTCATAGGACTGTATATACCAGATGAACATGCATTTGGCATACCTACGGACTACAGTCCCATCAGACCCCCTTAATAGTTAACCTAATACCTACTGGTAGTACTGGGTAGTGTTACCCCCTTTCTTACCTCTCCTTAATTCTAGGCTGGGATACATGATGTGGAACGGCTCCCCATCACACTTGGTGTATTAGGGAGCCGTCTGACTGACCCAATCCCATAAAGCCTACACGCTACATATCCGCAGCTGTGGTCCAACCCCCCGTTACCTGCTGGATTGTGACAATCCTGCACAAAGCT
Source organism: Nanorana parkeri (assembly GCF_000935625.1). Taxonomy (NCBI): domain Eukaryota; kingdom Metazoa; phylum Chordata; class Amphibia; order Anura; family Dicroglossidae; genus Nanorana; species Nanorana parkeri. The sequence goes on from NW_017306990.1 coordinate 525,687, forward strand.
CACCCCTGTATAAGTCCCATTACCTTGTTTTAGATGTCTGGCAATCTGGTAACATCCAAACTATGCTCCTGCCTAACCTTTCATAATCCACCTCAATCTGTCTGACCAGCCAATGTAATCAGTGAAGCCACACACAAGCTTCAGCCACACTATCACTGATTCTGAGAAGGTATATACAATTTTAATAATTCTAAGTATGGATTTGGTTAAAATTAATTTGTTCAGTATTTCAATTCATGATACATAGTTGATTCATATATAATATCTTTAGGATTGGAAATGTGTATACTGTTTGATATATCAGGATAAACTTCTTGGATCCATTGGGACACATTTTAGATTTATCTTATTTTGTTTTGCATATGCCACTTTTAATAGTGTATATTAGTAGATGTATCTGAGCTACTTGTATTGATAGTCCCTTTGGTCTTTAATTTGGAGAATATGAAGGAAATATGCTTTGATACACTCTTATGATAATAATTAGTCCAAATGTATTAATGGCATTACTTAGTGCTAGAGTAACATTAGTTTAGAATTACTGATTTATAAATTATATATACATCGACAAATTTTAGAATGCATTGTAGTATCCGTTTGAAGAATGCCTCAAGACAGGTTCACTGTCTCCCCCATCCAGTAGCCCGCATGGGTCCCTACCTCCTTTACCCCCATGGTTGTATGGGATGGTTGTAAGGTGTGTGCCCAGCCTTATTCACACCTGTGATTAGGGCCAACAATAACAGGAGTCCAAAGAAAACTTGTGGCTGGGATGAGAGGTGGTGGATAGTTTAGGCTGATCACCCTGTACGAAGCAATGAGAGGCTGACAGCTGCCCATGGCCATTAACCTCCCTGGCGGTATTCCCGAGTCTGGCTCGGGGTAGTAATTGCACATGGAGTAATTACCTGCACTTAAGGACTGATGATTGCCCCTGGACACAAACAGTTCATCTTATCTTATGTAGTCACTGTTCAGGTATTCAGGCAGCGTGGGCGTTGCAGTTGTCTGAATACAATAGCCAGCAACAGAGATTCCCCTATTCACACTTTTTAGTGTTTATTTTTTGCAAGTGTATTTTGATTTTATTCAAAATAATAATCAGTTACAACAGAGTTATCACAACAGGGTTAAAAGAGACATATATTAAAAGACTACAATCATAACCTATTATGCTGCATATCACGTTATCATGGAAGCATTAGTGAAGTGGAACAATCAGAGATTTGTAAAGTAGTTAAAATGTGCATGGTGATGGCCACTGTAGTCATATTATGCATTATAAGAACATCTAACTACAATTTAACAGGTTAACAGTTTAACAGTGTGTGGTTGCCTGTAGGGCTGAGACTGTAACAGTTGTCAGCTAGTTTGTGTCTGGTGATGCTAGTGGGTAGGAACGGATCAAGAGTGGTGTGGAGAGGACTTGAAATGGAGAAGAAAATAATTGAATAATTAAATGTGAAATGTATGTGTGGCATATGATATGGGGGAATAAGTCACAGCTATAAGAGTGTGGAGTAGAGAGCGCTGGTCTAATTTCAAAGAGAGTACTCTCCAGCAGAGCACTATCCCAGAACATCAAGTTTGCCTAAGAGCCTTCCGATGATAGAAGGTACCATCGTGAGTTCTGAACAACTAGCATAATATCCCTCAATTGGTCGACAGTACATTCAGTTGTTAAAAAGCGGGTCCATGTATGGAAAAATGTTTCAGTGTTGTATAAGTTATTTTTGGTATCTAGTTTGTGGATTAGCATGAGTTGGTGAAGTGTGTTTTTGACATCAATCAATGTAGGGAGTTGAGGATTAAGCCAGTTATGTAATATGTGTTTTTTGACAGCCAAAAGGCAACAGTGTTCCCATTGGGTTAAAGATTCTACCTTGCCCTGCTCAGAAGCAATCAGGGAGTGGAATAGACATATTGCTGGGGACAGTCCCTAGGCCTGTCTGAGAGCGAATTCATATCGTCAAGTGCTAATTGCCAAAAGGGTTGGAGATAAGGGCATTTCCAAAGGATGTGCGTCAAATTAGGGCGTGGAGTGTGGCACTTGGGACAGTCAGTGATCCAGGTGGCGTTGGCTGAGGTGGAAGTGAAATTCAGGGCATAATATGCCCTGTGAATAATTTTAAATTGTATTTCCCTCCATTGTTCATTAGTCATGTGTTTAACTACCTGCTGTCCGGCCGTTGTAATTAAATGGCCGGACAGCAGCTTCTTGAGGGCAGGTGGGCGTCTTTAGACGTCCTATCCCGTTCCGCTCGTGCCTGCCGCTAGGCGGCGTGCACATGCGGGAAACTGGTATAAAAAATGGTATAAAATTAATTTCAGTACAGCGTTGCATGGCGGAAATAAATGTCAGTCAAAGTACTGCAGCGCTGAATACTGAAAAATGGCCTGGTCAGGAAGGGGGTATAAACACCCCGGTCAGCAAGCGGTTAAGTACACTCGACCATCCCCTGAGCAAGAGCTGATATGTGTCTTCAGGTCTGAGCTGCAGTAATGGAGCCCACTTGATACCGTGTTTCCCCGCAAGTAAGACATCCCCCGAAAATAAGACCTAGCGCTATCTTCGGGGATGTCTGTAATATAAGACCTACCCCGAAAATAAGACCTAGTTCGGGGTAGGTCTTATATTAGCGTGCAAAAAAAAAAAATAAGACACTGTCATATTTTCGGGGAACACGGTAGCAAACCTGGGTGTCGAAGGTGATGACTCCCGGTGGGTAGCGCTAAGAGTACTATACAACTGGGAGAGAGACATTCTAGTGGAGGGCACTTTTTAGTGTTGATGAAGAAATGTATTTCTAGCTTTAGCACAATTTTTTAGCAAAACATTACTTTACCATGTGCCACAATAAAATATATTCAGAATTCAATATTTGTCCAAGTTTACACAGAGTAATCCTAGCTCTGGTTTAGTAAGGTTTCAGGCAGGTTAGGTTCAAAGCTATGTTAAAGGAGGGATAGGGTTAGCCTCACAGATTAAATAAGAGTGAGGTGCAGGTAAAGATGCTAATAGATAAACACAGCAAATGTATTCAACTATCATTATCAGGTTTTTTTTCATGGAAAATTGCATTTTAAAACAACTTTTAAAAGATTTATTTGAAATTAAACATACACTTCAATAGAAAAGAACAGAGAAAAAGGTAAATTAATTCTGATTTTCTATAAAGATGTCAAACATAGGCATGGTCACCAACAATTTCTCCAACAATATGTAGACTGCTAACTGAGTTAGTAAACAAAGAAGTCCAAAGACAGAATAGACAGAGTTTAATTTTTAAATGATATTAAAGTAGTCCATAGCCTGTTTTCAGATTGGGTGATGAGTTCCTATTTATGGTGACAGGCAAATGCCCACCAGAAAACTTCTCTTGGAGGGAAACTAGACAATAGAGATTCATATATACATAACCCTATGACTATTGTTTTCTTACCAGTATAATCTATGTACACTTGTACGTCAAAACCAGGACACTGCAGCTCTCTGAAAATGTCTGCATATCTAACATCCTTATAATGTTTTAAAGCAGCGATAGCATAAAATAATGTTCTGAAATATGGATATTTTATCTAGAATGACTTTATGTAAATCTATCAGTAACTCTACAATTCTGCATACACGCATACATACACACATTCCTAAGGTAACCAAAATTGTAATTTTCAGAAAACTAGTACATTTTATCATAAAACAGCAGCTCTCAAACATTGGGCAATTGACTGTACCTAAGCTGAAAGGAGAAATCTAAGAGAACAATATTACCCATCTGTTGTAGGCAGAAGAAGACATATCCTCAGTCTTCGTCAAAGATAGGATGCAGCCGCAGGAAGATGACCTGCTCTACATGTGTGCACAAGGCCAAGAATTTAAAGACTACTGAATGAGCACCAATAATTAGTACAGCAACCCACCTTATCAGCATGACAGTCAGGCAAATTACATTCTCGAAAGAGGGTTCAGCAATGGCAGTCTACAATATTCTCTAATGTCCCTTTTACAACTCAATTCTAACAGCGTAACTCGACAACGTTTCACAATCTGAAATACTGAAATGAAATGTTACAAACAAAAATAGCATCAACTTACCCATAAATTCAATTCCTAAATGGTCTGCTGCATCATGGAGAATATGCAAAAAGAAAGACAAAACCAGAATTAGTATTCATTAAAATAATAATGCAATAAATCCTTACACAGTAAAGAGTAGAAATGTTCTGGACACATTGTGAACCTCTTATGTTTAATAGGTCTAGGACCTATTCACACCCTCTATTTACAGTAACGTGCACATTACTGGATGTGTAGCCACAATGTGTGGTAATGCCCATTACGTGCACTGGTGTAATGTGGTGCCATTCAGAATTAATGGCATCTTAATAAACCAGCCAACAGATGTGTGTGGTGGTGTGCTGCCAAAAAATGGTAATAAAGAAATGGCACTGCACTGATCCAGCATACTTAATGTGCATTGTTTCATGTTGCAGTGATGTGTGTGTTACCTCAAGTACTGTAGATGGTATGAACAAGCCCTAAATTGAGTTAATATTAATAAACAGCTAATACAGTTAAGATACATATACTGCATGTGAACGACACATTGTGTAGCCAGTCAGGTAATAACATTATTTTCTATTGCAACTTGTTGTTTGCTGATTCACATATCGGATTATGAGTCTTTGCACCAGCAACCTCAACAATATCTCATAAATCTACAAAAGGCAACTACATGTAAATCTATTTGGGCACTAAGGGTGTAGAATAGCCCAATTTGTGCTCATCTGTTTTTAAAGAGTGCCCATTTTTTGGAGATTCCTCCATTTTTTGGAGAAGCACTCTTAAAGCATCATCCTGTTCTAAAGGGCAAAGTTTGGTAGTATTCATCAAAGGGGCACTACTTGACTGATAGGTTAAAAAAAACGGCACTTGCAAGGGGATCCATCCATCCAGTACTTTATTTGTAAAAAGGCATAAAAACAGCAAACCAACTAATTGTTACATGTTTCAGCCCCCAAACTGGGCCTTAGTCATAGCAAGTAAAAATCAAAATAACATACCTTAAATTCCCTAGTTCCTCACCCCCAACAGGGGTGGGACAACTATTAACCATTTAATCTGCCTACAAATGACACATATAAATAAAAAATTCTATATCACATCACAATATGCACATACAGAAAGATGAACAATTTTGTAGACATGTAAAGAAACATCAGCTCCAGATATTACATAGTAAGTCCACTTATGCAAATTATATAACGAATGGGAACTTCCAATTTAACATCACAACATGTGCATAGGATATAAGAAATAGAAGAAAAAGTCCTAAAAGCACATAGAAAAATATCAATCCCAGATATTACCTGGTAAAAATACCCATATAGATAATATCCACCGACCTATAATCCTAATCTTAAGAGTGGGGAGACAGTATTATAGCAGCATAAATATTAGATAAAAAAACTTGTTTAATAATAGGATATAAGCTAGCATTCCAACATTAGTTTTATCTTCATCTAGTCAGGAGAAATCCTAGTATTCAATATGACTATATATCATGTTCCCAGTTCAAATAACTTTCAATATGGATCCCCTACTCTATCCTTAAAGAAATCCGAGCCCAAACGCCTATAAAAAAACGACAAACTCAGATATTACCTAAATTTTACCAAACTTACCATATTAGTAAAAGTTCTAGCACAAAATAGGGAACAAATAGTTGCCCATCACAACCTATAGATGAGATTGGGAGTAAAAAGAAGTATAGCCCTAAAAAACATATGGGGAGGGATCAATCAAAGATATTAAATACTACAAACCACAATCACTGCACTACTTGACTGTGAATACTTGTGACAGAAGAAATCTTAGTGCCCTCATATAACCTTTATACCTAGTGAAAACCTTTTGTGATTCAGCTTCTGTAGCTAACAGTTTACCTACTTAATTTCACAAACACATGTACAGCATGAGCATTTCTTGGACTCCTTTCATGAGGGCAGTAACAGTATGCTATTCTTTGAAGGGCAATGAACTTTACAACACATATCACAACCTACAGTATATGCAAATACACAACAGCTGTTATTCCAAATATCCCAGTTTGAATCAGGACCTAGATCTAATTTATAACACAACCTGGGTGACAATTGCTACACTTTTTGGGGGATATTGTAATATTTACTGAACAAATAACACTTGTATAATAGAGTGTACTATTTTCAAATACACTGTAGAACAATCTATTAAACAAGTTTTATTTATTTATTTTTGGATAACATTTGGAAGGCTTAGACCCCCTATTAAGTTTAAATCGCTGTCTGTGTCTCCATTGGGTGATTTCACCCTCTCTCTATTTGTGAGGGGGACCAATGTAACTGAAACAGAAAGTGAAGTGAAATCCAAAATTGTCACCAGAACAAGAGGTAAAGGTAAATCTTCCAATGTGGATAGCTGGGCGGGTGACAACTGTCTGGGATGGAAATTCTCTTTACTCTGTGGAGATTTCTCTCATTTCCTGTTGCATTTCTGGGACATCAGTCAATGAAAGTAAGTCAGTACAAAGGGACAAAGGCAGCAAAAATAAACCAACAGGGGTTTTAACCCTTCCCTACTCTTTTTAAAGCTAAAGAAAAAGTAATTTACGATGCCACTGCCAGTAACAATATAGTATAATACAGAATATATATGTTATTTGCCTGTGTGTTATGTTACAAAGGTCTGAAATACATACAAAGGTCTGAAATACATACTTTTTAAATGAAAGAATACGAATGTATTACTGTGCAGAAAGTGCACTAAACATTAAGTTCATAGGTGGTGGGTTAAATGCCAGATGTTTTACACTTCTTTTCAAAAATGGTACCTGTCTGGCTATCATGTTAATCAGTATCCTGGCTTAAACCTGACTTTCCAGATATGCACAATTGTTCTAGCTAGAAGCAAATAGGCAACTAAATATTTAGAGTGGTAAAGTCTATTTGGGGGTATGACATCATGCCATCCTGAAATCACAGTACAGTACTCAAATAACATTAAAGTCACAATCCCCCTCTATGCTGCTTTAAAGGAGAACTACGAGATGAGTGATTTCCACTCACCTCATAGTTCTAAGCCGACCTGTGCCAATGAGACTGTCACAGGTCGGCTCAGTAGATCGGGAGGTGAGGGAACACATACCGGGTTCCCTCACCTCTCGATCCTGTCACGGCTCTCTGCCGTGACAGGGGGAGGGGCTGGATTCCCCTCTCCCCGCTCCGATATGCCAGCGCTGACTGGCGGAACGGACGGGGGAGGGGGCGGGTACAGCTGGCTCTGCCTCTAGGCAGGCAGAGCCAGCTGTCACTCACGCAGCTGGGCGGATCCCGTCATCTACGTCGGGATCCGCTCCAGGTGCGGCGTCTCAGTATACCGCGAGCTGTAGCTCGAGGTATACTGAGCTTAGGGTAACGGGAGGACGCTAGCTTGTGTCCTCCCGTTACCCTAAGGAGAACTATGGGGAAAAACACTGACCCCATAGTTCTTCTTTAAGGACTTACCTTAAATGATGCCTCTTGATCTGATCATCTTCTACTTTCCAGTTATTTAGGAGTCCCTCCAGCACTGGTAACGGTCTCTGATCCAGCGCTGACTACTGTGTATTCTGTGTCCTGCGGTGTCTCTCCGACATGCACATTCACAGCTGCCTGCATTGATTTACACTGTGTCTCTCCTCTTCTCCCAGATGAAGATCTGCACCTGCCCCTACATTCTGCATGGTAATCTCGATAATCTAAAGATCTTCAGGGAGTGAGTGGTTGAGACATTGGTAAGTATTTACCTATTTGGTAACTTTTTAAATTTTTTTTATGTTTTTGCATATATATATATATATATATATTACTTGCTAGCAGTAGATATATGTAAAAACAAAAGTGACTTTAATACTACTTTATTCCACCACCCACCACCCTACATACAACCCAAATACTGCCCATCCTGGGAGACTATTACCAATGATCATCATAAAGCCAAATAGAAAATGATTTCCTATAATTATTACTTAACTTGGGTGAAGTAAAGATCAATACAAACACAATTCAACTTAATTAAAAAAAAAATAAGCTACATATTTTAGGAACCACTGAATACATTTCAGTGATGCTAGGAAAGCAGAGGCCCCAAAAGCAGAGTATCTTTGTATCGATTCCATCCTGCTCATAATTTACAAAATGGCAAACATTAATTTTGCTCTTTTGCTTAACAATAAACATTGGATAACATTTAGTTTTAAAATTGAAGAAAATCCATGAATATTTGTGATGTTATAAATTATACATGTAGGAGCATGTGAAAATACTGCAATAAGCTGATTTAAAACATTATTTCTGTCACTGTCTATTAAACTATAATAGCATTATATGCTGCTTTGTGTTATAAATAACAAAAAGGAAATCTGTGACTGACACCATATGTGTCACTGAATTGAAATGTTGGAATACATGTCAGAACTGGATAGGCAACTCCAGCTAGCACAAAGTGATGAGAGTTGACATATGCCACTAAGTGACATCTAAATCAAATCAAGTCATTGGTATATTTAATATTATGGTATATATTTAACACAAACCTTAGTCAATAGCTGGAAGATAATGCAATGCATACAAGTCATTGTAAGCAAAGCTATAGAGAGGCAGTTATGTCACCAAGAACAGTTGGGGGGACATGTGCCCCATTTTGCAGATTTGGTTGATGGATAAAAGTAACAAATCTGCAGTGAAAGATTTATACGCTTTTGTTCATGGTAAATAACTAAAACCATCTATTAGTCATTGAAATTTTTTAACCATAACTACACATTTACATGGGTCATATATTACCAATACCCTTTAACCAGTTGACATCTGGGGTGTTAAACCCCCTTCCCATCCAGGCCATTTTTCAGTATTCAGCGCTGCGGTACTTTCACTGACATTTATTCCGTCATGCAACACTGTACTGAAATGAATTTTATACCCTTTTTTGGGGACAGATAGAGCTTTCTTTTCGTGGTATTTAAACCAGTCCGTCCGTTTTTTCTTAACAGGCGGACGGCAAGGGGTTAAATAAGTTGCATGGATTGTTTTTATCATGTCATGTATAGTCAGGCTTAGACCCAAACTAGTGGAACTAAGAACTGAAATATTGTCAATGATGCTTGTCTCTTACACATCTCCATAAGCCGGAGGCAGCTTGTGTTCATATATTCCACTAATGATGGCTAATGATGAACACAAAGCTATTATGGCATTCTTATTGTGACAATTAAAATTACAGTTACAATAGATGCTGGTAAAATGAGATCAATAGTGTTAAAGCTGAACTTCATGCAGAAATTTTGAAAGATAATTTAATGCATTTGTGTATTCCTTTAAAATAATTCAATTCATTTGTATAGACAACAAGCATAAGAACCTGACTTCATTTTCTCTTACACAGTTGGACTAAGTGCTAAGAACCACAAAATTACTAAGAACCAATCAGCTTCTGCTATATGCACATGTGCTGACAGAGAACATGCAGATAAGAGGTAGCAGAGTGGATGATTTATCAGTGAGCTGCTGATCCTTTACTGCTCATGCTTTCTCTGTATTCCTTAAGGCAGAACTAAAGTCTAAAAATGCTTGGAGGTAGAACCCTTTGGCAGAAGAAACCTTGCATGACTCCATGAGCAGTGCAATGCACATCCCACTATTTAAGTTGCCAAGAATGAAGCTGTGTGCTGAGATAATGTAACTTAAGCATGCATGTACAGAAGGTACATCATTAGGGGGTGCCCTAAAGCTGAATACAACAGGTCAGAAAGGTGGCAGAAAAAATGCCAGCTACAGGAATCACAGAGCTGTCAGTATGGAGGAGGGTTGGGGATCGTCTCTGTGCTTAGAGGCACACAATCAAATGCACTATCATCACAAACAAAGGCACGCATATATGCAGCAGTGAGGCATAAGGCCCAGTCTGTGCTGCCACATGGTATATGTGTATAGCCAGCCTCAAGGAGTTAAGCAATGCAAGATTTAAAGTTTCAATAGATACAAGAAAAAAAACTTTTTCAAGTGCAGAAATGATAAAAGTTCAGAAATTATTGCCCCACTTCTCCAGTCTACTATCACACGCCTGCAAACGTGGACCTCCTTGCGTCACTCTTGGCTGGGTAGAATTGCCCTCTTTAAAATGGATATTTTACCCCGCTTTTTGTACCTTTTCCAAACTCTCCCCCTTGTCTTGCCCGCTACTTCCTTCCAGCAAATGCGCTCTGCGTTGCTCCGCTTCATCTGGGCTGGTAAGCGCCCACGTCTGGCATATCACATCATGACCCGACCCAAGGAATCAGGGGGCCTGGCCCTTCCCGACCTGAAGACATACTACTGCGCGGCGCTCCTTGCCCAGATTCTTGACCGGAAACACCACAGATCACACAAACTCTGGGTCTCCCTGGAGTCACTCGTCTCACCGGTGCTCCCTTTTTCAGTACCATGGATTGCCCATAATGGGAGTCATCTTCCTCCGCTTCTAAAAGCATGGGATCTTCTCCTCAAGACACCAGTCCTGTCCTCCTATGTGGGCCCCATGACTCCCATTATGGGCAATCCGGCGTTTCCGCCGGGCTGCATCTCCTCTAGTTTCCTTTCTTGGTCAGCCACAGAACCTTCACCCTTGACCGAGGCCCTCGCAGGATCGGCCCTGAAGCCTCTAGTCACCCTACTTGCGGACCGTCCCCACACGCCCGGAGCCTGGCTACCATATTTCCAACTTCGTGCGTACTATACCGCGCTGGGGGACCGGGCCGCCCTACATCGCCCTCTTTCCTGGTTGGAGTCCCTCTGTTGCCTGGATGACCCTCTTACGCATGTTATCTCTCTCCTCTACTGTCAGCTGCTTCCGATGCGCTTTCAGGGACGTTTACCGTTCATAGCCAGTTGGGAGAAGGACTTAGGGGTTAACCTTACGGATGAGGAGATTCGAACCGCCTGCGTTACTACTCATAAGCTTACGGTGGCCTGCTCAGCTCAAGAAAAAGGCTATAAAATTTTAACCCGGTGGTACCGCAGCCCAACTCTCCTACATAGATTATTTCCTGATAGGCCCTCGCTATGCTGGCGATGCCTGGCCTCAGAGGGGACCCTCCTGCATATTTGGTGGGAATGTTCGCTCCTGCTGCCATTTTGGAACAAGGTCTTCCATGTTTATAACCAGGTCATGGGGACGGACCTAGCAGCCTCACCTAAGATTGCTCTCCTCTCTGTTCTACCTGTCTCCATAGCCTCCGTTAAGAAGGATCTACTCCGCTTCTTCTTGGCTGCGGCCCGGAACGTCATACCACGCCATTGGAATACGGTGGTCGCCCCGACCTTGCAGGAGTGGATTGCCGAAGTGGGTTTGATCATGCGCTTTGAAGAGCTGACGGCCTCTTTACATGAGCGTCAATCTCAATGTGCAACCGTGTGAACCCCTTGGATTTTATATATGGATTCAGCAGCATTTAGAGCCCTGTAATATGACCAGTGACCCCCTGATGGACTATTGACTAGTTACATAGTTACATAGTATTTGAGGTTGAATAAAGACATTAGACCATCAATTCCAACCTATTAGGATCTCATTCTAGGAGTACCTGTACCCCTGTATATTGCGGTCCCTTAAGAAATCGTCCAAAAGTTTCTTGAACAATTCCACTAGTGCATTGCATTTATTATGTCTCAGTACGCCACCCTCGGAGATGAATGTGCCATTGGGTCCGGCGGAAACCCCTCCTCTCCTCCCCCCCCCTCCCCTCCCCACTAGACGTCTTTCCCTAAATGTTTCCCGCCCCGACTTGCCTCTCTATCTGGCAATCACCCCCCACCAAAATGTTTTGTCCCGTTCATCATGTGACTTTTATGTGCTTCTTTCCTTGTCCTCTTTCCTTAATGCTGTCTGGTTGGATGGGAGACAATGCGATCATGCCACCCAGTCTTAAAGGTCTCCTGACTGAGACATACATGGCTGTTATTGAAATATGACGCCTAACATACAATACATGATTCAATCTGTGTATTCCCGTGCCCTATGAGCTGAATGTATCTATATACATGCATATGCCTATATCTCACGATGGAGTGTATTTACGTGACTCTGTACTGCATTGATCTCCATGTTTACATGTCTTTCATGTTAATTGTATTAAAACCCTTAATAAACACTTATTATTAAAAAAAAAGTTCAGAAATTATTTACGTGTAGCTTAACAGCTAAATACATATCTGAAATGCATATGCCTGAGATACCTTACATGGCAAGTTTTGTTTATGCCATTTTCTAATGCAGAAACCTTTACTAGTCATTGTACATTGTCCTGATCCTTTAAGTTTATCCACTGTAGTCAAATCAATAAGCCTTGCGGGTAACTGATTAGTGGAGTTTTCAGCATCTCAGTCCAGCAATCTTCTGGGTGGTCATGAGACATCACATGTCTTTTTGCTTCTCCACCTGCACAGTCAGCCCTTACTTCTGGACAGAACAGTGTTCATCTAATGTTATTTGAGTACTGTACTGTGATTTCAGGATGTCATGATGTCATACCCCCAAATAGAGTGACCAAGATCGTCTAGGCTCAGAGAGGTTGGGTTGGATGACACTGGGTGTCATTCAACCCATGAGAGGACCAGATCATAGAACCATAAGTCTGTTGGGGACAGTTTCAGAGAGGTAGTGATTATTGCCAGGGGAGCCGCTTTTATATTTTTAACAGTGCTCAAGTACCTAGTTTTCACTTTTACTACAAGGTTGGAGTTGAGTTTTAATTAAAAAAAAATTTAAAAACAAATCACATCTGGAATAAATATTGTCTCTTATATCTGCCTACACTTACACTTTAAAAAGTGCCACCACCCCCCTTTTCTGACTCAGTGCCTTACGTTTGGAAAACTGGCTACGAAAGTGGCCCATTAAAATAGTGTAGATTTTAATGGATGCTAAAAGGCTACAACATTCAAAATCAATCACATAATGAATGTTCAAATATTTATAATACAACAGGTGTTCGTTCACATTCCTTAGATGTTTTAATGTATAAATATTAATAAAATTTTTATATTCTGCTATCACCATAGCATCCTATTTAAAATGCAAATGATGGAATCTGGGGAACATATGAATGGAGGATTTTGAAAGTAAATGTATTTGCAATAGCGGATGGACCGGAAATCTCTTTTCTTCACCATCCATTATAATACAGACAAAACTGCTTTATTGAGTTAATGAGTCTATAAACATTCATGATGAGCTGCACTTCAGCTTATTGAACAATTTCTTTTGTGTATGTACTGCTTTTTACTCTCAGCTTCTTGCGAATTGACGGTAATCCTCCAAAGTAATTACATGTAGTTACTACTGTACTCAGTGTTTGCAGCTGTAAAAGCTGATTTCCAGCTATTGTTACTTGTTTGGGTTTTTAGGATGTCGTTACAGAGTACAGATAACTTATATAGAAGCTACTAGCTTTTCAATTCATGTTGCTGGCAAAATAAAACGATTTATGTTTAAGAAAGTTTATAGAAATCATTATGTAATTTACATTTGCTGTTACAAATGTACAATACACTACAGTGACCTAATAACTGTGATAAAGGAGAAAGCAAAGCATATGATACATTTGTGCACAGCAATGGTAGCCTGGTGCTGCTAATTTTCAGTGTGGAGAACTGGTGTGCATAGTGTAATTAACCAGCATGTTAGAAATTAATAATGCATGGTGATAACATGATCGGGAACCATTCTACTTGGTTCCTGAGCGCTAATCTGCCCAGGCATCTAGCATGGAATGAGCAACTTGGTTTCTGTGCAGGGCATCATGCATGGGAATGATAATTTACAAACTGAAGAAGCAAAAAAGTAAACTACATCGGTTACCAGAAGGGTTACACTATAGGGGTGCCCATAAGGATTAAACTCTTAACAGCAGCTGCTTCATTTATGAAGTGAAGGGGAATCTTCCTAGCTGGAACATGGTAATACAAACTGACAAAGGTTCTTACTCCTCCTCACTCTATACAAAACTAAAAAGAAAAGTTTTGTCAGGAGTTGGGCTTTAAAGAGAACTTGATACGAACTAAAAAAAACCCAGGTAAAAGCACAGAAAAAAAGAAGCATATCAAATACTTACATTCAGCATTTTTTCTTTCCATAAATTATTTATAATTGAATTGCAATGAGCCTTTGAGCTTTTGACCACTCCAGGAAGCATTGATTACCCAGCATAGACATGGTTCCCTTTCCCTCCTTCAACTTTATATCCCTCTCCTCTTCTGCAAGTGTTTAATTAGTGTCTTTCTAACCTCACTGTATGTGTCCATTTACATTCCATTACCTCTGAGTTTATCTGATACAGATATCTGTTTTGGCGGATCTGAATGGGACAGGTCATAGGTAATCGGATGTTCACTTACAACCAACTTCTATAAGCCTAACATGGGTCTGGTTAGTCCAGTCTTTTCCTCCTTCACAAGATGGAAGATAACATTGAAAGGACACGGATGTCACAAAAGTGACATCCATTCCATACTTCTCTGATTCGCAGGTGATCTGTGCATGGATCCCCTGCTGATTGGAATGGATGCCGCCTGTGTGAAAGGGGCCCACGATTTATGTCACTCTAGCAACTTTGTAACAGAAATCTGTAGCAGCTACAAATCTATAGTGATGTGTAGCTTGCCACCAGATTATTACTACTATAGTTGGCTTAAGTGCTTCTTGCCTGGTGAGCTATGTGCATCAGCATCTGCATTGACTAACATGCATAGCTGCTGAAACTGGTGAATCTGTAGCTAGCCCCAAATGCTGCATTAAGTCAATCTGTAAGCAAATGAGCTACAAATCAGCGGAATTTCTGTGACATATTCCATTTTATTACCTGCATTTCATTTATTCATAGCAACAACAAAGCTATGGACAGAGATTCTGTAGCTGTTACAAAATGCTGCTATGAAATCGCTAGTGTGACATGGTCCTAAGACAACAATACTACAAGCAGCTACTTGAAAGTCTTAATAAAGCTGTGCCTGGTTAACCTACAAGCCTCCTGGCCTTGTACTGTAATAGGTCAAATAAGGAAGTACTATACTTCCATAGATTTGCTTACTTGAACATATATACCAAGGATAGGTCTGAATTTAGTACAAATCTGGATTTAAACAAACCAACAGACACCTCACATAATTATAATGATGATGATGCTTGTTTTATAATGTGTCATCATACTCAGTGGCATTGTACAAGATGAGGAATACAAACAAGAGAATAATATGCAAAAACACAAACATATGCAACATACATTTTCAAATAAATTCAAAAAACTATATATCAATAAATAATCTGTGCTATGGTGGTATGACTTAACCCCTTCGTGACGGGAGACGTACACTGTATGTCCCGCCACAAAGGGACCAAATGACTTGTCACGTACACTGTACGTGACGAGTTAGTTGCTGCACTAGAAGGCTGGTGACCGCTGAGAATCAGGGGTTACCATTCATTAATGGATGCCTCAGTATAGAGGCATCCATTAATGAAAGGGTTAACCTTTTTCAGACACCCGATACCTTAATATCGGGTGTCTGAGAGTCAAAGCAGAGCGGGCAAACATGCCGGCATTCTGACAGCTTGTATAGATCGAGAGATATCTCTCTCAAGCTATACTGGCTTTTTTTTCACTTTCAGGAATAGATACATAATGTATCTATTCCTGAAAGGAGAATGTTTCAGTTTTTTGATGGTTGTTGGAACAATCAGAAAACTAGTGACAGCTGAATCCTGAATTGCTGCAGGATCAGTGTCACTATCTTATTATAGGCTGTTCTGAAGTTTGAAGCAGCCTGAAAATAACCAAAAATGTATTAATTTATCAAGCAGTAATAGTGAGATTAATTCACAATGACTGCTTGATATAATTAAATAAATAAATAACATTTTTAGGTTTAAAAAAATAGTGAAAAGTGTAAAAAAAAGAATTCTGAAAAGTATAAAAAAATTCTGAAAAGTGTAAAAAAAATTAAATAAATAAGTGTAAAAAAAATAAAATAAGGGACAAATAAATGAATGTATTTATTGAATTTTTTTTAGCTGTGCTGGTTTTGTAAAAAATACTACAAATCAAAACTGGGGAAAAAGTGTTTTTTTCCTCTTTTTTTATATTTTATTTGTCCTAAGCGAGGCGTTAGACACACATAGGGCTACATATTTATATCACATATCTGTCCTCTAAAAAACAATATATAATATGTGTGGGTGCACTTTGTAAGAAAGTATATTACTGACGTGGAAGAATCACACTGCAAAAATGTCAAAAGTGTCAGTCATTTACGAACAGAAACTAAAAACAAGCTCAGTCATGAAGGGGTTGATCTAAGATGGCTGTGTTACTTCTGCAGTGCTAACCAAGTGTCAAAATACATATACAAAAATACCCTGCGCTGGTAAATTGTTCAGTGATAAATGTTATCAAAACCATGATGCAAATATAATAAGTATCCAACATGTATGAAAATGAAATAAACAAAAAATTAAATATATCAGTCCAATTGGTGCATAACAGAGTGAACTAAGTCTAATAAAGTTTATTTGTATCTTCCATTAAAAACTTCACTCGATGTATATCTAAGGGCCTTCTTCAGAGAAAGTGTGAAAAAGCCAGAGGGGATCACAAAATTACATGGTGCACAAAATATATTTGGACCTTCAGAATATAGTTGCATAGTATTTGGGGTTGAATAAAGACATAAGTCCATCAAGTCCAACCCAATATCTCTGACATTTTGGTGGATAAATGTAGTTTGAATTATGCTTTAGAAAGCAAGACATCTGCTAATTTAGATTATTTAATAGTCATTTATCTAGCTGGAACCAGCAGGGAAGAAGAGAATATTGTGAAGGTAAGAGGATGTTGTATGAAGGACATTCTTTTTTTCATAAATTGTCTGTGGTACTGACTACTGCTTGGTAATGAAATGAAATCAAAAGTTTTCTGAGTAACACTGCTAACAAATTAGCCACCATGCTGCCGTTTTTATTATCTACTACACTTGTTTCCAAACTTTGCTAGGTGAACCAATGGTAATATATGTAATCACAGCTAGAGGAATATGGTGGGGCATGAGGCTATATGAGGAACACAGTTATTAATACAGTTGTTATTGTATTATCAGAGAGATAAATTGAGGGTTTGTTCTTCTGGCAGTAGTGCGAGAGTGACCATAATAATATGAATTACATTAAATAAACAGAAAGGGCCATTTTGGAAGGAGTAACATTCCCTGGAAATCACAGAGGATTGAGTGTGAAGCATCTAGAATTAGAAGAACTTTGAACACCTTAAAATTTAAAATATGTTTAAAATGTTTTTGGCTTAAAGCAAAAACAATTAGGGAAATATTAACTTTGTATAGTGTGAGTGGGACTTGGGCATTGCATATGTCCCAGAAACAGTATATGGCAGCGCATAGATTGTAAAACATTGAACAGGTGAGACAATGCTCCAATACTGAAGAAGACACCACAGTTTTTTTTACAGTTTTTATTTTAATGCTCTGTTCTGTTTCATATGTGCCTTACTTGAAAATGTTGAAACATGTTTAAATAAAGTAAAACATTTTTTGTAAGAAGTATAAACTATTATAAATACTCTTTTTTTGTGTTGCTTTATTTAAGAGGCTGCTTCAGCATATTTGTGTAAATACTTTAGAAAGGATAAAGTGCTGCCTTCATTTTGTGTTGGCTTTTGGTTGTGTCCTGAGAAAGACTGATTATTTTCTTTGTCACAGATATTTTGATGCACACCTTAGCAGACCTTGCCTGGGAATTGCATTTGTTCCATTAACAGATCAGCCAGTGACATCTCCAGTTAATGCTGTTGGTGGGTGATATCTGAAGCTGACCTTCTGGGAGCTTTAAAGGAAAATGTATTTGGAAAGATTATAGTATATATATGAAAGCGGATAATTTTGTGAATAAAATAAATGCTATGTGAAAGTATAATATTCCATGTAAGAAGTCTATAGCAACAATATTCTCTAGATCTACAGTGGAAATACCAACTGTCATCTTTGCAATATATTATATATTATACAAGTTAGTAGCACAACATTGCAATTTAACAAAGAAACTATAGACTGACAGACGTATTGTTTGTTTTCCGTGCAGGGCCCCCAAAAAGGTTCCATTAAAGAAATTCAGCAGGCTGATGTTTGTAGAAAATTCAAGTTAAAATGCTGGCATCATGGCAGGTTATCAAGAAACCATTTTTATAGCATTTCTTAGGATACATGATGTGCATACAGAATTAGGCAGTTACACAAAATCAGGGCAAAATGCACTTGCAATAAGCCAGCTTTCTAAAACCAAATCATATAGGTAAACTATGGATCTTATTCACAAAAAAATCAAATCATTAAAAATGTAAAAAATTAGAACAGAAACAACAAAAACAATGCCATGATCAGATGAATTCAAAACATTTTACCTGTTGTCTTTTTATTTTTTTCTGTTTTTATTTTGTGGGTATGTTGAAATAATATTCAATGTATGTGTATATATTTTTTTTTATTATAATGATACTAATGCATGAAGGCTACTAGCAGATTGATGATGTTTGAGGAACAAGGGGCACCCTGCCCCCTTATAGGAGAATTATATGTCTCACAGCATTATTTGTGTCCTTTAGCATTTAAAATGGAATTTGCAGCATCTATATCTATAACAATCCTTACCTCTAATCAAAATGCCTTACTTTTTACATTATTGCTTTTCTACAAGCATTCTTGTTATCTCAGACAATAAGAATCACTTCATAATTCCTATGGTTTTTAGAGGTTGCATAAAAAAATGGCAGTGATTCACCCTCCAATGACATTAGCTTTCCCTCTGCACTTAGAAGATTACTGACAGCATAGCACCTACCTGTGTCGTGGCTAATAAATGCATTGCAGATTAAAGCACTCATTACCAATTAGACTCTTTGCATAAATCCCTTCTCTAAATCTTTTGAAAAACGAAGCAGAAAAGCAAAAACCTGGTTTAAAAGGCAATTCCATTGTATTTTCTCAATTTATTTTAAAAGAAAAGCTTTGGAGGAGCTAAGATGCTCAGCACCAAACATAACCCTCAGCAATCTGACCCACACAACCACAGCCTTCAAGTAATCTGGTATTAAATGCTGCTGGGGGCATTAAGGACTCATTTGCACTATGAATAGCATTAATGTATGCTTTTTCATGCATTGAGGTGGACTGTGTTAAGGCAACTGATCCAATTTGAAAGGCTGGCAGTGCACCTCAGTCTACAAACAAAATGTCTGCAACATATTAATTCACATCTGTGCATTGCAGTGTGCTAAAATGCACATGCATGGTGGTGCACTGGTTAGTCAAGCTAGAGATACCAGAAAAAAAATGTCATCGCAATGCACCTTACATAGTTCCATTTGTTAATATACTGTATGTTGCAATAATGTGTATAACCACAACACATGCCTGAATGAGGCCTAAATGGTGTGTGGAGATGAGTCACTGTTGCTTGTGGGTTAAATGTTGTGGGCAGGATTAACTATTGATGGGGAGGGGGGATTAAATGCACACATAGCAATATTTATATATAAATGTAATATTGACAAATCTATAATATAATTAAAAAAACTCCTTATGCAATAAGCATATATGTAATCAAGGCATTCTCTGTATAAGCACACAAGCTAGGTTTTGATATTTCCTTAAAAAGCATCAGTGGGCATCTCAAGCTTTCCTGCAATCTTAAGCTGAAGTCAAAAAAGGCCCAATCAATGTATCTTAATCTGAGTTCTTTGTAAAGCACAAGGCCTAGGATAAAGGAAGTGCCTTCCAAAGCAGGTTTGAATCTGATTGGTTGCTTTGAAACTTCTTTATACAGACACTTTTGTACATCAGGATGTCTACATGCAAGAGTCAGCAAGGCTCTTTGGAATTAATTCTCCTACATCACAATCAGGAATTCTCTGATTATCAGACTACCAATAACATTGACTAAAATATACAGGAGGTAAGCTGGGCAGATCAAGGTATCATTCTCAATTCCAACGGTGTCGTTAAAAAACTGCATAACCATACTCAAAGTGTCTGTGCATTTCCTGCATTTATAAGCTTCATATGAATATTACCTGGCAAAACATTTTTTGGAACATACAATATTTTAGGCAAACAAAATCATTGTTGCAGATAGAACATCATCTTTTAAATAAAAGATTGTTCAACTAAGTCAGCCTGAAGTCTGGGAAGCATTATTTAATGTAACCTTACTTGCACAAAGAAGATAATTGAGAACTGATGAGATGGATATAGTGCATCTATGAGAGTCATACCCTTCAATAAACATTAATGGAAAATGGTTTGCCACCGACTGTGATGCAGGTTGGCACATTAAATCATGCTGCATCTGTGCCCATGCTGGACCCAAGCCTCCAAACATAGCATAAGATGACAAACATTTACAGTCTATATGAGATGCTGGATCTGATCATATTATCTGTGGTTTGTAGTTAGATCATTTAGGAAGAAAACAATATCCAGGGCGATTAACAAAAGAGAAAAAGGTGCTGCATCTACAGCATTTACTTTTAAAGCTATTATGCATCAATATAACTAATGTGGCATTTATCCCATTTACTAACCTGTTTTGTATTCGGCCTTCTTCATAATTGCACAACTTTGATTAGAACAATATTTATAAAGACTGATGAATGATGGAATCTACAGCAACAGTGTCCCAGTACAAAACATTAATCTTTATTAGGTACCATGAATGAATAGGCTTGCAACATTATCTCGTTTAGCAGTCTTCATGCTTGAGGCTGATGCCCAATACCCTCATTCTCCTAATTATCTATCAAGACCAGCACTTCAGAAAATGAATATTTGACCAAAAGGGAAAAAAATGATAGTTTTGAGTATTGCATTTTGCATAGAAAGCATTTCAGAACTTTGGTTTAAAACTCAGCTAATGATGATGTGTTAATTAACTAAAAAGGCAGACACTATTGTAATCAATCACATACAGGGTTATTCACAAAAGGCCAAAGAGTTTGAAGAAGGCAGGAGAAGTAAATAATCTAGGCCAAAATAGCTGATTTGGAAAAAGTCTCCAATTCAGCTCACTTTCCAGTTCAGCTATCTTGTCCTAGATTGTTCACTCCTCCTGCCTTCTCCAAACTATTCACCCTTTTGTGAATAACCTGTTAATATAGAACATGATATGATATTTCTCGAGCCTCAAACAATACTGTGAAATGAATCATTAGAAGTGAAATAAGTTATTTGAATAATGAAAAATCTGGGTAGATAGCAACCTTTTTAGCTGTAATGGT
Source organism: Nanorana parkeri (assembly GCF_000935625.1). Taxonomy (NCBI): domain Eukaryota; kingdom Metazoa; phylum Chordata; class Amphibia; order Anura; family Dicroglossidae; genus Nanorana; species Nanorana parkeri. The sequence goes on from NW_017306990.1 coordinate 547,076, forward strand.
GGAGCATATGGTTAGTTTAAAAGGAAATTGCCTCTCCTATGCATATGGAAACTCCCTTATCTGCATGGAATACCATGGTGGGATCTTCACCTGCTTGGATTTGAGCAAAATATAGCTTGCAAACCCCTATGATTGCTATGAAATCAATTAGTATTCTTTATCACTAGAGGTATTGATGTTGTGATATAAATTAGAGGACCAGTGGTTTAGTTAGGAACCCAATCATATATTGTTACAGCTTGTATCCAGAAATACTGTCAAAATAAACTCATTTGGAATGTAATGAGTTACAGGGACTCAAAGCAAAATGTATAAACTCCACCTCACCACCATCTTTTACCCAGACAATATCTTTTTGAGTCACCTGCCAGTTTGCATTGATGACTATTGGACTATATTTTACCAATATAATAACCCCCTTCACTACTGCTATCCAGCAGCCTATCGTGAATTGCTATTTTTATCCACTTAACTTTGGTAGCCAGTGGGGCATGTAATAAATCCTATTTTCTGTCAAAAGCATTACTTTTTATTGACTACCTAAACATGGAAGCACTGTTTCAATATTAAGTGCAAACCATTATATGGATGATTAGCAAATAGCATACCACTACATGAGATGCAATTCAGGATTCAAATATTATGTTCCAAATCCTTTAGAAAGGCTTCACGATCTATGTTCACTCACTGTTCTGCATGATCCAATTAAACTGGTGGGGGGTCAACAATTTAAAAAAAAAGAGTCTGGGGCTATATTAGAATTAATCTACAACTGACTTGAGCCTTTCCATTACCCTGCTTGTAGTGTGCACACCATGCAGTGACCTGTTTGGTGCCAGGCTGACTGCAAATGCTTCTCAACAGATCGTCTATTAATGTTAAATACAATGTTACCTTCTTATATATAATAAAAAAAATACTATTTTTTGTAGCTGCTAAGTGCTGGTGACTAGCAATGTTAAAGTACAATACAGTACAATAAAGGGGTTTATTACAGCTGCCACTAACCAGCAATGTCGAGAGACACAAAATTGTAAAGGCTGTCATTGCTGATCACCCTTTAAAAAAGTCTAAATGTATTAAAAGTTTAAACGGACTTACTATAAAGAGTTATTGATGTGTAGAAGATTTTAGCATCCCTATGGATCTCCCTGGAGTCTGGGGCCCTGAGTAGCCACCCATTCTGTGCCCTTATTATAATCCATCACTGGCTCATGTTTCTCCTTCTGCTTTCTATGATATCTTCTAGTGTTCCTTTTACTAAACACTAAGCCTGAAATATGCTAGTGTGGATCACTGCATGAAAAAGAAGCTTCTTAGTTTTCCTTGTCCAAACCAATAAAATAACAACATTTAGTGCAAGCATGGGTAGTTACAGAGCAAGTTGATTGTTTTTTTAACCTGTTATTAGTTTTGGATGAAGATGGCCTTTAAAGCAGAATTATCTGGAATGGACAAAACATTAAAGCAGATTGCCTTTTCTTAGCCAAAAACATATTTAGTATCACAAATGAAATAAAAATAAATCACCAAAGATACTTATTTATGTGTTCTGTACTGAATCTACAGAAATATGGAAATGCCACTGTTTCTTATTCCCAGGAGATGTTTTCTCTCCTGACTATGTTAGATGAATGACTCATCAGTAGGGAAACAGATGTCTGGCTGGTCTGTGATTCTGACTGACAACATCGTCATGGGAAGGACAGAGTGAAATGAGTCTGTAGACAGGCAGTGGACATTCCATTTCACTTAGCACATACAAACTTAAGATATGTAGAGACATTCACAATTCAGCCACCAAGAGGTCTTCTTAACTAGAGATCATTGCACAAATATGGAAGTTCACATAAAGCAAATATGCATGCTTGTATCCATGTAAAGAGAAGGGGAAGAATCTTTTAAACATTATGGGCAATGGAAAACAATAGTTATAAGCCAATAAAAAATCCAACTTGCTGCATTGTTTCACCCATTTATATTTAATAACTCTTTTAATATACAGTAAAGGTGCCTACAGACATTAGAGATTGTTTGCCTTTTGTGACTGGATAAGGAAATGTTCATGTTGCCTGTCTATATAGGCCTTCTTTGCTGTGGCAGATATCTACTGACCTGAGGCTTTTGGCTAAATCTTACGGCTGGCTCTGGCCACTTGCAGAGAGATCAGCGTCCCTGGTCTCCAAACAGCAAACTTTCCCTGGTGCTCGGGGAGTCTCCCGCTACCGGCCGCCAAGGAGAGAACCCCTGCTGTTTCTTTTTTTTATTATTCTGACACGGAGCCTTGTCAGAATAGAAAAAAAATGTTTTGCCCATTGGAATGGATTGCTAGATTCCTATTGGCTATTTCAAATTGCAATAGCCAAAAGTAAACTAGCATTGTACCCGCCCTCTGCTGCAGTTCTCCATCAGGTCATGTTCGGCCGACCCGAAGCCATGCGAAGCAAGCCGATGTACGGCTGGAATCAGCCGTACCAGCCTGAAGTGAATAGCCGAACAGTGTTCGGCTCACTTCACTTCAGGTCGGTCATTCACTCGGCTGCTTACGGCAGCTTAGTGAATAGACCCCTTGGCGTTACAAATGCAGGTGTCCTTCATATGATGGTGCCCTAGGACACATGCCACATTATACATTATGACATAATATTTACAATTTAATATGAATGCATTTTTCATGTTGGTCCCTTATCTGGAAAGTAAAAGGATATGGGCCATAATTTGTATGGAAAAAACAGCATTTTCAAACGTTAAGATCGAAGGCCTAATCCTTCAGCCATTCTACATCTGCACTGAGAACTTCACTGCAGCATTCCCCCTCGCCAACTGGCTTATACATAACCTAAAAAAATCTTGTTCCTATCTTTATTTTTTAATGAAATGTGTACATTTGTACAGTCATATCTGCCTATAATCTATTCTAGCTATACTGCCTATTTAGCAGTGCTGCACGGTGGCTGTACTCCGACTAAGAGCAAGACTCTACGGGGGAATTCAAGAGCAGTTACCCATGGCAACCAATCAGCTTCTCTGTTTCATTTTCAAAACTTAACTAAACAAACGATAAAGTAAAGCTGATTGGTTACTATGGACAGCTGCTCCAGATTCTCTGTGCTCCAGTTTTTTACGAATTCCCCCATGTGTTTTACAATACCATTGCTTTTATCTCAGGAGTTGGCTATTCTATTGCCTGATATACAGGTAGCCAGCTAAATGAGAATATACAAATCTTTCCAGAAAACACAATCAAGAAAATTAGGAAGAGAAAACATTAAATTAAAAAACATAAACACTTATTTTCAAGGAAAATGTTATAATTACTCAAAATATGTACTCTGAGTATTCTAAAGTTATTTTTGAAAAAAAAAAACTACAGATATGATTCAGCAATACTTTATTTTATGGAACCAACCGACACAACATGTTTGATCAATCATGTATCCACAAGCCAGCTATAAAGGTGAATCCATATTTTATTAAACCGAGACATATGATTTACTGATAGAAAACTTTAACAAGTAAAAAGATCAGTTTTCCCTCACAGAAGGCTACAGAGTGAAAAGCTGGATGATCTCTTGTGCAGTAAAATGAGTTTGCATTCATTTAAAGTGATACTAAGCTCAGGAGTTTAACCTTAAACATACATTCAAATATATTACCTATTAAGAAAACTGTAGTTTATCTGGGCATCACTAAGCTGTAGATTCTCAAATCATCTCTGAATTGGTGCTGACATTGTCCTTCCTTCTTGAGGGTGGCTACTTTTATTCCCCATGGTCCCTGTGTGTGTTGTAAAATATTCACCGCTACAAGCTCGTTCCCTTGATAGACTATCATTTCAATACAAATTAGTAAACTAAATGTGAGATTGTAGTCCATCACAGGAGTGAGCTTGGAGCTACTCTACAACACACACAGGGACCATGGGGAACAAAGTAGCCTTCACCCAGAAAGGACAGTGTCAGTACAAATTCAGAGATGATTTGAGGATCTACAGCCGAGTATTACACAAATAAGAAACATTTTTGTTACAAGTTAAGGTACTTAAATGCATCTTTAAGATTTAACTCCTGAGTTTAGTGTCACTTTAGACCAGCTTATCATACATGCTCACTGACAATACCAAAAGGAATGGTGGTAGACCTAAAGGCTGTGTGAAAGCTAAAAGGTCTGCCGCAGGAGAGGCCAAGTGTAAGATCTTTTTCAACAGGTCACACTGGCTGGGGAGCATCCCTATAAATAAATTGGCTTAGGTTCACACATGTGTAATGGGAGCTAAATATTTTGCTGCAAAGCCTGTGTGCAAGTGGGCAAGGCAGCACAGTGAAGATATCTGGAGTGGAGATGTAGATGAAGGTAAGTATTTTGCTTGGTGGCTGCCATGGAGTGAGGGGAAGTGCAACTTCACTGAAAGTGAAGAGAATTAGAAAATTATCAAAAACTCACTCCAACAGTGATCTACGCAATCCACACCAACAATGCACTAAGGGGATTATTCACAAATGTAGCTGAAGGATCAGCCGTAGCGAGTCATCACTGGAGGTGAGACTGGCCTATGGCATATACCAATCCTAAAGTAGTTCTAAAGACCACAACCTTTTAGCCTGTGTGGATGCTCCTCAATTAGGCTAACAATCCCCAGTACATAATTTTATTAGTGGTGTGTGCCAAACACTTAGGGGGTTATTCACTTCGGCTGATCCTTTGGCTAGCTTTGGCAGCCTGAGCCTTTCGGTTCAGTAGAACTGAAGGGCTGCTGTACGGGCTATTCACTATAGCCCATACAGCTCCCTAAGCTGGCCGAGCCCCTCAGTTGAGCCGAAGGCATATGCTTCCGCTCGATTGAGCCAAAGTGAAATCCAAAGTGGGCCGAGCAGCCGGCCATTGGCTGGCCAGAAGCCTTGCTACTGACAGCTGGGTGGAGCCAGCCATGATCTCACATTTGGCTCCGGCCAGTTGAAATGACAGTTCAGCGTTCCCTGGCTACTCAGTAACCAGGGGATGCTGAACTGTCATGAGAGCTCAGTGGAGCCGGGAGTGATAACACCACCGGCTTCGCCGAGCTCTCATTGCTCATTGTAATGACAGCAGGTCCCGGCCAAAAGCAAACAGTTGGGTGGAGCTAGCTGTCACTGCTAGCTCTTCCCTATCGATTTCTACTTTGTTTTCTAAATTGTTTACTGTTTTTCTATTCTGCTCGGTACCACAGAGGTACCGAGCAGAATAGCCGAGCTGGAACCGCTCGGTGTCATTCGGCTAGTCACTCACTGCTGTTTGGCCCCTATGAGAATAGGCTGAACAGCAGCGAGTAGATTGCCGGAAGTTCGGCTCAGGCGATCCATATGTTGGATCAGCTGAATCTAACTCCTTCTGCACTTCGGGTCGGCCGAACATGCTGAGCATGTTCGGCCAACCCTAAGCCAACCGAAGCAAGCCGATGTACGACTGAAATCAGCTGTACAAGCCTGAAGTGAATAGCCGAACAGAATTTGGCTCACTCCACTTCGGGTCGGTTATTCACCCGGCTGCCTTCGGCAGCCTTGTGAACAACCCTTTAAGACTGGGTATATCCCAGTCTGTCACATGGTAAACACAGAAACAGCCAACCCATAAATCCATCTGTTTTAATTTGTTAATACTAATTTGAAAAAAATACTATTTTACTATTGAAAAGGTGCACCTGAGAGGCATAATCCCATCTTTACCCTAACCTACTCAGAGTATTTAATTCAGTAAAGATAGTCACTTACCTTAATAAATGAAAGCACAGGGAAACTGAATACATTACTCTATATGTAATGTTGTAGTTAATTACAACACAAGAGACAATGGTTCTGTATGAATCAAACTGAATTTTGATAAATAACTATATACACTAATAATATCTTCTGTGTATACATTCAGATGTAAGTAGGAGAAGCACACTGACATGTCACCAACAGCTTTGAAACAGAAGGGTCAAGAAAGTGAAAAAAAATGATTGAGCTTTCTTTTCAACAGAAACAGAAGAGAAAGTATACTTTCCCCAACTGTACTGTGTGAGGGTAAGTAACATGAAAAGAGTCTGAACAGGTAAAAATATCACAGCTCCGCTAGGACAAATTATAGGATTTTATCAGGGTCTCTCATTAAAATTGTCTGGTTAGGATTTGAGCACTGTCATTTATTTTTCCATCTGACAAAGTATTCTTTAGAAATTCTAAGAAGAAGTTAGAAGACCCTTGACTTCCTGGAGCATTAGGGGGCTGTAATATGAGCAAATTTGGAGCCTTAAGATGTATCATGATCCAGTCCACTTGTGACCCCAAAGATATGTTGTGCCTAAAAAAAGACAAATAATTACATTCATGGGAATTTTAGCTAAGTAAGGTTTAGTTACTGCAATACCCACAACACACTGTGTAATATAATTTAATGGGGCTGATTTATTTAAAAAAACTAAAAGCAGGAAATCAAAGCTATTACACAAATGTAAGTGCAGTGTAGCAAATTAAATCTGGAAGCTGACTACTGACTACACTTTTTCATTTTCTGGCTTACATAGGTCAGTCCTAGTAGACTTGTAATGAACTGTGAGCATCTGTGTTCACACAGGGTAACTGCCCCTATGGATAAACATGTGCAGGTATTTTGTTGTCATAGGTACATGTCTGTGCTCTCTGTGGTCAATTACTAAGAAGTCAGCAGATGCATGCCAAACAGGAGCTATCAATTATAAATAGTTTTTAATGATTTGTAATTACAATTGTTGCTCTGATTCTGACCCATCCCATACTTCTGTCCTGTGTGAGGTAGTACAATTAAGAGCTGTTAAGTTTGATGTAAAGGCTATTGTTGGTGCTCATATCCTTTTAAATGATGGACATCCAGCTTCCAGATCTCCTAATATTGGGCCACCTAGAATTGTCATAAATTAGAGCCTGAAGAACCTACTATCATGCAGTTGGATGCCTAGGGTGGTGAATATTTAAAGTAGTTTTAAACTCTCAAACATTTTTTCAATAATGAATCCAGCTCAAACAAATATACATTGCCCAGCAAAGCATTGCTTTATATTTTTGGCCAAACAAACACAATCATGTTTCTGAACAGATGCTTCCAAGTTTCTCAGCTTTGCTTCCCTGAACTTCCGGTCTAGCTTGGAGAAGGGAGGAGGGGGAAGGGGGCCTGTAATATACTTGCCTATACTCCAAGCCAGCTCCAGCAAGTGCCACTGCCTCCCTATCACTCATACATGCAGCGTCATACAGTCCCACCTTCTGCGCCAGTTTGAGCTGTGGGATTCATTTCCCCGGCAATAGTGCAATGAACATGCTGGAAGACAGCAGCTGAACTTGCTCTCCATCCTAAAACTTGTAACTACTTGTAATCACTCTCCATCCTGAAGTTCTAGCTACTTTGTAATACTTTTCATCCTGAAGTATCGGCAACTCTATATTCGCTCTTCATCTTGTAGTATGTTGCTGCTTGTATTCACACACCTTACTGAAATTATTAGAGACCTCCTGCAGTCACTTCAGCCATTAACCTCAGCTCAGCTTCTGACCAGTATCCTGCAGCACAGCTCCCAACATTGGACTTTGATAATTCCTCTGTGCTCATCCTTCTCTGTGGGACTTCAACCATTTCAACCGCAAGTGTACGCTTCCTCACTATTACTTCTCACTGCCGCATGAACTCTTAGGGGTCTATTCACGAAGCTGCCGAAGGATCTGGCCGTAGCTTCGGCCAGATCCTTCGGCTAGCTTCGGCCCCAGGACCCCTTCGGTTCAGTAGAACCGAAGGGGTGCTGTACAGGCTATTCACAATAGCCCGTACAGCTCGCGATCATGGCTGAGCGGCTCAGCCGAGCTACATAGTTACATAGTTACATAGTATTTGAGGTTGAATAAAGACATTAGTCCATCAAGTCCAACCTATTAGGATCTCATTCTAGGAGTACCTGTACCCATGTATATTACGGTCCCTTAAGAAATCGTCCAAAAGTTTCTTGAACAATTCCACATTCTTTGCTGAAATCACTGTCTGTGGCAGTGAGTTCCAGACCCTAACTGATCTTACTGTGAAGAACCCCCTTCGCCCCTTGTGCTGGAATTTTTTTTCCACCAATTTTAGGTGGTGGCCTCTAGTTTTTGTAATGGAGTTAATTTTAAACAGTTTATCGCTAATGTTGCTGCCACCATTGAACATTTTGTACATGGAGATCATATCCCCCCAAGTCTTACTGATTGTAAGACTTGTGTTGTACATACCCGCAGAGACTATATAGCTTTTGCTAAACTACTGCTGAATCCTACTTACCCTGTTGTGGTAGGAAACTGTATGAACTAATACAGTTTTATGTTCTATAAGAACTTGCTAATCCATTGCATCGTATGCCATACATCTGCAGCTAAGATCCGAGTGAGTACCTTTTTGATAGTTTGATTGTTACAGGGCCAGGGGTGAGGGGAGTAGCTTGATGTGGAGACAAACAGCTTACTAGCACACACAAGGGTGACTGCATAGCACTCTGCTTGAGAAAGGAGTCAGGACCAGTGATAAGGGGACCAGCTGACTGTGCAAGAAATTAAAACTTTAAATATCAAGGAGTGTCAGCATTCATTGTAAGTGATTTCATCAGCCCTTTAAATAGCTTAAAATTCTTTTGCATTTAATATCACTTTACGGCAGAGGCCAAAATGGTGCAATTTATAAGGTACATGTCTCAGACTCCTGTTGGAGAATTGAGTGTTGCTCGACTTGGAATGTTGGGCGCACCATCACAGTGACTAACAAGAGCATTGAAGGCAAATTGTACTAAGTCATGTGACTGGCAGATGGAGAGCGCAAGTAAGGCCTTACATTGCTGGGTCAGAGGATAGGTAGAGAAGATGTATTCAATATAAGCTTAAGAAAGAAGTAAAAATGTCAAAAAAATTAAGACACCTAAGGCAAGAGAGAGGTGTAAAGGGATAGAGTGCTGAGTAAAAGTCCATCTGCAGTAGAAGGACATTATCTGGTGTGATTGTTTCCAAATATGTCAATAATATACTTGGACTTTGAGTGTTCAGCTGCATGTAGTAAATTTGGCTTCATTTCACAGATTACCACAGTCAGCTCTAATTTTGTAAAATTATAGTTATAGAGAGTTTGAGGATTATGTTTGTTTTTCACTTAAGAGAGCTGTACAAAGTAAAACGTTCTCAAAGGACTAAGCCATAGAAAATATACACAATTACAACACTTCATTCAGTTACAAAAAGACATAAGCAGTTACTATAACATTTAGAAAGAAATAACTATCCACTGTTATTCTATGCTCAATGGTTTGTTTAAAGAACCCGATACTTCTAGCAAATTTGTCTGTTATGTTATCCATAGGCAAGCAATGGCAGTCACCTGATTGGGTGATAATACACTGGCTACGGTTTACAGGCCTGCAGCCACATTTAGTGGGCACAACTGTCTGAGGTGGTAAGAAAACATGACCCACTTTCTGTTGTTACCCACTGTGATACTGTGTGCAGTAAACGCCAGCATCATGCATCTTCTCCCTCCTACCCATTGAAACAAATTAGATCCAGCCAAGCGGTCCTGTTTGTGGGACCAGCAGGTGAGGGTGGTATCTTAGGGTGGTCAGATTGTACATGCACATTAGATTACACTTTTTGATGTCTGTGGGCAGCCCTAACCTCAACCTATAGCACTGTTCTTCTGGAAGCAAAGACAGACAACGACAGATAAAGGACAGGGTTTTTGTGATCACTGACAAACACTTCTTATATGTATATACTGTACTTCCTAGAAGCCAAGTGTCTGCCTATATAAAATTGTATTTTTTCTTCTATTTCTCTTGGTTCTGCCTTGAAGTACTTGTGTGGGTTTTCTATGTTTTTGCATGATGGGATCCTTTAAAGGCGTTGTATATCTATAATCATTATCATCACTTATTATGATGATGTATGTAAGACAACAACTTTTTGTGCTTTTGCTTGTCCTTGGCCAGTTTTTTTCCCTTACAACATGTCACTTTTGTTGGACTTTGGGTTAAGGTCCTCCCTACAACACTAAAAAGCCTCATAATTATTAGATGTTACCTTGTTGTGAAAAACCCCTACTATTGTTCTTTAAAAAGGAACTTTACCCTTCCAACAATTCCAACATAGGCACCTGTAGAAATGTTTAGTAATGGCAATCTACAAACAGATATTTAGATAATTGCAGGCTTTTTTTTATCTTTGCATACCTTATTTTCCTTTTTCTCCCCTTTCTTCTCATGGTGGTCATTGTTACATTGGGCAGAATAATCCATACAACTTTACTTCTTAGAATCTGGTACATGTGACTAGAACATGTGACCATGCACATCATCAGGATGCACCAGGAAGTGGAGAAACAGTAATTGCAAGAAAAAAGAAAAATATACTTATTTAAATAATGAATGTAAGATGATTTCATATCAGAGTGCAGAGCTGAATGCTGATGTGATTTTTTTAGTGAAAGTGGGCCTCAATGTCACATAAACATGGCATCCTAGTAGATGTTTCTTGGAAGGCCTCAGCACTCCTTATAATGTGTTTCCTGGAAGAGGTCACATTTACTTTTGGTGACACAAAGTGGTTGATTTACTAAAAGCAAACAGATTGTTAACTCTATAAGGGAATCTTCTCTTAGCTTAACAACTTTTGTTTACGCCCCCTTCTTGGCCCAGACCCCAATGTCATCTAGGGACCCTCGGAGAAGCTGATAAAGCACAGATCTGCTTCACCAGCTTTTCTCCGGCTTCTATACCAGAGAGTGACAGAGGAATGCGAAAGTGATGTAGTAAACATCACTTCCTGCATTCATAGACCGGGAGTGAGCGGAGGGAGATCGTGTACTGATCTCCCTCCGTTCTCAGTGCACGGAGCCACATTGCCAATCCCGGATCAGACATCCAGGAATGCGGGGATGGTGGCAGCGGGGTTGGCAACAGCGAGGAGAGGTAAGGAAGGGGGGCACAGAGAGATGCATCATACAAGCGATCGGGTGTCTTTACGACGCCGGACCGCTTATATGTAAACAGCCAGCGCTGGCTGTTTCAAATCCTGGTAGTTTCCCGCGCGGGCACGAAGGACATTTAAAGACACTCACCCTCATCCAGGAGGCTCCCGTCCAGCCATTTCGGAATGTTCAGCAGATGGGAGGCGATTAATGAATGTCCGGAAAATTAATTGTGCAAAGAATACCCAAGCATGTGCAATGAAAGTTAAAAAAAATTATGCTTGCACAAGATTGTACGATAGAAGTCTCAGGAGCTTATACCCTACTACTGATACCCTTGACTAGGTGGTTTTCATTGACCCTAAAAGTATGATCACAAAAACAACACAAAAAGTATGAAAATAATTACCAAATAAATGAAAAATACAGACAATTGTGTGCTCAAATATGAATAAGCTACAGGTTTTGATTCTGTATAAGTCCAGTTATAGAAATGGATGACCTCTACTGAACTAGTATAACAAGGATGTGGATATTGTTCCTCTTATTTTGGCAGAATCTGCCTTTTATGTGAAGCACACTATGTATCTTGAAAATAGATATTGACAACCAACTTGTAGATCCACGTGGAAAATTACATTTTCCACACTTGCATTATTACATGGCAAGAGGTTATTGAAGTGTCAGTCACAAACCACATGGACAGAAAAAGTGGATCTGGTAGAAAAATGTATTATAGCTACAGCTCTAATATACCAGCATAGAGTGTAATTCTATTTCCCAAGTGCTTACATTGTTATGTTCCAGGAGACGAAGCTCCAGAATAAACAATATATATGCAATGCTTTTAAAACATGTCAGCATGTTTGTTGGAAGCAGCAGTTTGCAATATTTCTATGGTATTCTATCCCTGAGCAAAGCAGTACATTTGTGACAAAAACTCACAAATGAATGTTCACATTATTATTATTATTATTGTTATTGTTATTATTATTGTTATATGAACGTTGGCAAATAGAATTGTTAGGTAAACTCATAACTAATTATTCTGACTTGTTTTGATTTTGGGCAAGTCTTACCACCCAGTTTTGTAAATCTTAATTATTTGTCTGGGGGCAAATCCACATCTGTTGCCATTTTGTAAATATTGCATATCATATAATATAATATAACATACTGTATATTGCTTGTAAAGTGTAGTTGTTTGTCTTTTTTTTACTGGACCTTGTGATGTTTTTGTTCTGCCCATTCCAAGTTGTTAAAGTTGATCCATGTATCATAAGGGTTAAATAATGGAAACTATATTCAAAGAATATACTTGATCTCTTTGTCATCTTGAGACATTGGTTCAGCGTCTGCATAAGGGTGGAAGGCAGATACATGTCAATGAAGTGCAGAGATGGTGTTCTTGTAGATACAAGAAAGAATGGTGTTTGTAGTTTTCAGAGGCAGCCTCCATCTATGGTTCATAACACTGATATGGGAGACCCACCTATATGTTTTCTGTACATACAAATATCCCATCAGTATACACAGTGGGTTGAAATCAATGACAAACAGTTGGCATGTCTGTGTCTTGGCATGCCCATTCCTAAAATGCAAGAACTTAAAAAAAAAAAAAACTTTACAAACCAGGTACTCCGGTACTCAGGTACTGTATGTACAGTGCAAAAGTTTTAGGCAGGTGTGAAAAATGCTATGAAGTAAGATATTTCTCAAAAATATAAATTTTAATTGTTTATTTGTATTAATTTACTAAAAGGAGCGTGAGTAAACAGAAGAAAAATGTAAATCAAATCAATATTTGGTGTGACTACCCATTGGCTTCAAACCAGCATCAATTCTTACATTTGCACATATTTGCATAAAGTCAAGGATTCTGTAGGATTCAGGTGTATGATTGAACAATTATACCAAGCAGGTGCTAAAGATCATCAATGTCATGTGTAGGTTGAAACACAGTCATTAACTGAAACAGAAACAGCTGTTCTGCTTAAAACTGGGTGAGGGAGCAGACAAACTCTGCTACTAAGGTGAGGTTGTGAAAGACAGTTATCACAGGTCATACCACGTTTTAAGACTGAGCACATTAACAAGGTAGAAATGCTGCATAAGCAAGGTCTCTCCCAGGCAAAATTTTTCAAAGCAGACTGGGTTTCAAGATGTGCTGTTCAAGCTCTTTTGAAGAAACACAAATAAATTAGCAACATGGAGGACCATAGATGCAGTGGTCGGTCAAGGAAACATAATACAGCAGATGAAAAACACATCATGATTACTTCCCTTTGACATCAGAAGATGTCCATCAGTGCTGACAGCACCGGGACCCAGGTACCCCCATCTACTGTCCAGACAAGTCTGGCGAGAAGTGGTCTTCATGGAAGAATTGTGGCCAAAAAGCCATATCTCCAACAAGAAAACAAGGCTGCAGTGGGCTGCAGAAAAATGGCAGCAGGTACTCTGGACTGACAAGTCATAATTTGATATATTTGGCTGCAGCAGGGGGCAGTTTGATTGCAGAAGTGCTAGAGAGTGATACAATAATGAGGACCTGCAGGCAACAGTAAAAGCATGGTGGAGGTTCCTTGCAAGTATGGGGCTGCATATCAGCAAATGGAGTTGGAGATTTTGTCAAGATCAATGGTGTTTGCAATACTGAGAAATACAATTCATCAAGACATTCCTACAGGCATGTGATTGGCCCAAAATTTATTCTAGGGCTGCAGCTAACGATTAGTTTCAAAATCGATTAGTTACCCGATAATTTTTTTCAACTTATCGATTGGTTGCATTAAAAAAATCTCTCTCTCTCTCTCGCTCTCAGAATAGTTGCAAACTATTCTCATAATCAAGTATTATCGATTTAATTGATTAGTTGTTGCACCCCTAATTTTTTCTGCAGCAGGACAACAACCCCAAACATACAGCCAATGTCATTAAGAACCATCTTCAGAGTAAAGAAGAACAAGGAGTCTTGGAAGTGATAGTTTGGCCCCCCACAGAGCCATGATCTCAACAATATCAAGTCTGTCTGGGATTACATGAAGAGACAGAAGAATTTGAGGCAATCTACATCCACAGAAGGTCTGTGGTTAGTTTTCCAAAATGTTTGGAACAACTTACCTACCAAGTTCCTTCATAAACTGTGTGCAAGTGTACCTAGTAGAATTGATGCTGTTTTGAAGGCAAAGGGTGGTCACACCACATAATGATTTGATTTGGATTTCTCTTCTGTTCATTTACTTTCCATTTTGTTAGTTGATAAAAATAACCTAGGATGGCAGGAAAGGTAATGCCAATAGCCAATAACCAATAACCATTATCCAATATCCAGATATGTTTCTCCATGGATTCTTTGATATAGGATCTATGGTAATGCCAGCAGGTCTGGAGGTAAAGAAAGATAGTTATTTACACTGTGTTGGTAAATCCTGTTCTGTGGCTGGTTTTACTAGGAGTCTGATAGAGCTCTGGGTGAGACAGACTCGAGATTCCGTGGACCGTAATTTGGTAGTGACTGCACAGGTCCGCATTACAGTGCAGCTGGGACAGTGCGTGTGCTGGAGGCACACGAGAGTCAGACCAAGAGGGTGTGTGCAGGAGGCACACAGCCACAGTCAGACTCTGCTGCTTGCTGGAAGCACATGTGGAACAGAAAAGGAAGGCTGGGAAAGGTCTAGAGGGTCGGTGTCACCCAAAGGACCTGTTGGAGAGACTGAAAGAAAGTCAGTGACCCACAAGGGGTGAGCAGAGCGAGTATCACACAGGTGTGATGACATGCTTGGAGCTGAGGAAAGCTGCTGACCAATACTGACGACTGTTTTTGGGAAGAAATACATTGGGATCGTTGGCCTTAAGTGAATAAAGACTGTCCTTTTATGTTAAAGTCGGCTTCAGGAGTGATCACTTCGCTCTCTACATCAACCAAACTACTATTATATACTATATATATTAGGGAAATGGTAGGGCATATTAGGGCATGGTAGGTTAATAATGGGGAAAAGATAAGCTGCAAGTTCTCCTTCTCAGAATGCGTGTTGCCTGACTGTGAGGATAACGCTTTGGCTTTAATGCACTGGCCTCCAAAAACTTAGAGTTATAGAATTCCACATTTCTAAACCACATGCTGTTTGCATGCATGTTCTGGGCATGTGACATTTTTTGGTAGAGGCCAACAATGGCAGTCCCTGTACTTCTTTTATGACATGTACTTTCATCTAGCTACTAAAAACCCCCTCACTCTTAACTATCCCCAACCACTAAACCTAAAACGTATCCCCATAAAACCCTAACAGCTAAACTAAACCCCCAAAGCGCTGACCCTAACATTTAGCTCAGTCTTTTATTAACCTAACTCCTAACACTAAAAACACCCCTTTTGTCTCATACTTACCATATCCTGAGCCTCAAAAAACAAACACCAGAAGACTATGCTCCTATTCTGAAAACTATCAGTGGCCTTCCTCCAATGATAAGAACATTTGATGCATTTATTTCCTGTCACAAACGTTTAGCAGAAAATATTTTGGCCTAAAATGTGTACAGCTGCTCAGTAAGTAGTAGGAAAAGTAGTAGGAATGTTTTTAGTTAGGGTCAACCAAGTTCATTAAATGACCTGGCAAGAACATATATTTGGAGTAAGTATTGCAGTATTTACATAAACATAATTTTACATGCTGGCTGTTAAATATTTGTAATTGTAATATATCTGGAGAACTGCAGATTATCCAATAACAGAAGCAATTGCTGAATCTGAAATCAATCTACCTCCCTTATTAAAAACAGAAGATATCTGCTGCAAAGAGTGTTTTTTTTTTAATTCAACTGACGTATGGTGTTGAATTAAGAGAAACAGCATGTGACAGATTGTACTGGCCACGGGGTGAGGTACTGGCTGGCTACTATGTTAGAAATAGGTTGAAACAGGCGGTCAGTTACAAAATGGGTTAACTCACCTAAATAGGGTGTGGACAGAAGGTTTTAAAAGGAGATGCAGCTAACAGGTCACTGGGAAGAGAGACACTGTGAAACACAGACCTCCCAGGCTGCTGCACTAGAGGTATAGTGAGACCTGAGAAAAACTTTGTTTGTTTGACAGGTGTTTAAAGGCTTAGCACCTTTATTCAGTGAGGGGGAAACTGTTTTCTATGTTTAGGTAGATCTCTGACAGATATTGGCTTTTTGTTTATGTATTTTTGTACTAGCTGGCTTGAGAAGACTCAGAGCTGTTTGTGAAAAAGGTGCCACTAACTGAGTACAATAGAAAAATTGGGATAAATGTCCCCTGGTGCAGCGCTAGCACTGAGGTGAGGGTGTGGGAGTAAGGGTTGGAGCGCTTGGTGTGCGGCTTCTTAGAAATACGGACCGGGGTGTCCGACGTTTGGTAAGTGGGAAAAAACAAGGAGTGAAAAGCGCCACTAGCAAGTGGTGATTTGTCAAAAACAGATAAGGGTATCAAACTTACCAAGTAGTGGGTACTGGCGTGATATCAGCGGCGAGGTGAGGATGGATGAAAGTCCAAAGTTGCTCAGTGTGATAGGCACTCAGAGCGGTGTGTGGGCAGATTTGGGGCTGAGAAGGGTTCAATGTCAGTGGGAACCTGGGTCCGATGTAGAGTATAGCAGGGATTTGGGATGGGGGGGAAACGGGTGACCGTGTCAAAGGCTGGCTACGCGTTTCGAAGAGCTGTTCTTCTTTCTTAAGCCAAAGGGTGAGGGGGTGTGAGAGCCGCTGATATCACGCCAGTACCCACTACTTGGTAAGTTTGATACCCTTATCTGTTTTTGACAAATCACCACTTGGTAGTGGCGCTTCTTCACTCCTTGTTTTTTCCCACTAACTGAGTACAATAAACTTCCCTGCTAAGGACTTTTGGACTCCAGCATCTACACGTTTATCGGCTTACTCACTGCATTGTGACACAGTGTTACCCAGGAGCAGGCACACACTGTTACACAGCAGTAATGCAACACTGTTGTGTAGCACTGTGGAGCAGGAATCAGGGCATGCATATGTAATCAGAAAATATAGCTGATTCCATGCATTCAGATTAGATTATTTACATTAAGCCAATTGCTTTCACATGTACTTGTAAAAAAATATGAAAATACTGAACATTCCCTATAATCAATCTGAAACTATTAATGCAACAATAAATCACCTTTAGGCTTTCTATCTTGTTAGCCATGTGTTGGCATGTATTTTCAATGTCATACCAAGTCATATCATGTACTTGGGTTTTTGTATACAAAACCCAAGTACATGCACCTGCTCCTAAGTGCAATCCAACACATGTAATACAATGCACTTGCACTTGCTTTGCCTTTTGCTGCACTAAAACATGATTGGACAAATCTGTATTTTGGTCCATGGATGCATGTTGAGAGCCCAATACAAAGGAATGTCGATGCCCTCTAAATACAAAAGCAAGGGCTGATGTAATTGACTGTTAGCAAAAAAAAGACCTTTTTTCTATAACAAAAATAAATATGTTTGTCTGAAGAAAATATTACATGATAGTTTTTATACATTCTTGAGAGGTAATTATATACACCACAAGTCTAACTGTTTTTTTAATAGAAAAGATGATCATACTCCAGAGTTCATCTGTCTTTGTGGGGAACATTGGGTTAAATATTAATAGAAAACAGATATTGGTGGATGCATGGAAACATAACACCTTACACCTGTCCCCTACTAACTAATAGTGAAATGAGGCATCTGGGCAAAATATGCAGCATATGTGAAACAGATGTCTGCACACAAAGCAGAATTAATATTTGAGTAAATTAATTCATGCTGAAAATACACACATGATATATTGATATTGTTTTATTTAATGCACATGACCATGAATTTCTAAGCGTGAAAATGCCTATTTAGAACAAATGTAGTATTATTTAGGACTAATGTACAGTATATGTTATCATTATAGTGATATGTAAGTATGTAGCCAAGAAATATAAGGAAAAGTACCTTTTAAAATGAATTTTGAACTTGGAAATTATTAAATGACAGTATTTCTTCTTTCTTTTCATTCCTATACTTCATCTATACATCTTGTTAATAACTTAGCACATCTATAACCACAATCAGTTTTTAGGATAGAATATTATATACATTTTTGGTATTTTTTTGTGCTGTCTGTATCCAGCTTGGGAGATTTTCTTCACTTCCTGTCCCTAGATGCAAACAGGAGTTCTGAAATCCCTCTTAGTTGTCACCAAAATGAAAGAGTCATATGAAGGTTTATTGTTGGGTAACAACCATAAAAATTGCATTTCCTATCATTATTACCCCAGTGACAATGGTCAACGGGAAAACAAACGCTTTAAAGCAAGTCCTCAAATACCTCTGTTGTTACAGGCACTGTTGGACAATAGGAATGAGCCGAACACCCCCGTGTTCAGTTGTAATTCAAACATTTTCGAAGATGGAAAAAGTTGTAATTCGAAATTAGAACTCAATGTAAGTCTATGGGCGTAGAACTCAGAAAATGAAATGTCCCCATTTTGAAGCCTTATATGAAATTTATTGGCCATAAAAAGTGTATGTGGGGATCTGGGTAGTGCCCCGAATAACAGGAATCAATTACATAAAAATAAAAAAAACATTTTTAAAGGAACAGGAACAGAAGTCTGATATATACAGAATAAAGCTATCTATCTATATATCTATATCTATATATATA
>NW_017306990.1:565896-572963 GCF_000935625.1 Nanorana parkeri
TATATATATATATAAAACTCTGCTCTAACTCTCTATCAATCTCAATAAATCTGCTGTCACTAACTCCCTCTCTCTTTATCTCCTACAGCACACTACATACTACATAGAGCCGCGATGTCAGCAGCCTTATATAGTGTGCTGCAGGGACTTGGCTGTGAGACATGATTGGCAGAGTCATCATGACTTTGCCCAATCATGGCTCTAAATGTGTACTGAGCCATGATTGGCACAGTCTTGCACCTGACCTGCGGTCAGGTGCAAGACTGTAGCCAATTAGTTTCGGAGGACGTAGTGCATTGTGGGATGTTCCGCGGTCGAACAGACCGCGAACATCCCGCAATGTTCAGCGTTCAGCAAACGCTAGAACAGGCTATATTCGAGTCAAACCTATGTTCCATTCGAACATGCAGCCCATCCCTATTGAACAATTCATTTTCAATGGTAACACCAGAAGCACTGGTGTTTACAGCTGATCTTTAATCTATGGTTTGTCTAACATGCAAGGCTGATCTGTTTCCTGTGTCTGTTCTGTTACTTGTAGTCTCATGTAATAATAGTCTGTTCCTTTCTGGTTGTTGCACTGGACTGGAAACTATAGGGGTCACTGCCCCTCACCTATTGTTTGATGTAATCAGCTTTATACAAATGCACTCCTACCAGCCTAGCATCCTGAAGTTCTATGTTTCTAATGATCCACAGTGGTCTGTGCTCTCATGTATTCATCCTCCCTAGTTCTTGTGCCTCCCAAGAGAGTGCATTCTGAGTTATTGTGCCTCCTGGAGTCCATTCCAGAGTACTCCAAGAGAGAGCTTCCAGTGTTCCCTTATCCGTTGGCATTGCATACTAATTGACAGCTACCAGTGTGAACTATGGTTCAGTACCAGAGCAGCAGTTACTCCTTGCGGGGTGCTCTGGTAAATACTCTTTGCGGGGTGCTCTGGTGAATACCAGGTGCTCCCTAGACTCTGTGCCTCAGGCAGACTGCCATCAAATATATAGGCAGCACAGTGTGTCCAGGATACCAATTCATACATGACGAGCACTGTGATTGTTGTCTAAGTCAGTTCAACTCACTCTGATTAACCACCCCCCTTCCCAGCTCCCAGCAGCGAATCAGCACTCTTCCAGTCTTCTAATCTCCAATAAAAACACAGAGCAGGTGAATAAAGAGGGGCTTAAGGGGAAGCTAAGCTGTTGAAAGAATAACTTAAAGGACTTCAGTTCTTCTGGTGTATTTTCTGAGAATGAAATGCTCCTAGGTGCCTGCAGGAACTTAGATCAGCAGGGTCTTGTTTTAAAGATTTCCTTGGAGAGGAACAACTATGAGTTTCAACTAATTTATTGAGGCCTGGCGAAAGCTATGGCTAAATTTGCTATAAATTCCATTTGCCTGAATTCACAGTTTATGGCATTCCTGTAATTTCTAACTCTAATTCTTTATAAACAGTGTTTCTTAAATTATGATTCCTGGACTGCTGGTGGTTCATGTCCTTGTGCCACATTGTATCTAACTAACTATTTTCATACAATCTGCTAAAGAAAGCGCTGCCATTGATTGCAAAGGGCATGGTATGAGTTGAGTAATGCACAAGTGAAAGTTAGTACAGAACAAACATGCAAATAATCTGAAAATAATAGTAAGAGGAATAAGAGTTCACATAAGAGAGTCTATATGACTTTAGGGAGCATAGTAATGGATGGCCCATAGTCTCTATGGCTTGGTTATAATTGGCCAACAGACCATGGACCTTTAAAAAATGACCTTTAAAAACCACAGCTTTAGAATAATATCAATTGAGATTACAAAAGCGTATTTACTATTTTAATTAAAGTTATATAGATGTATATATGAGCTACTGCAGTAATCAATGTTCCTGCCTGTAAACAGTTAACTGCCTCTGTGTGTCCTGTGAGGTGGAGACTTGTGGGAATTGCAGTGGAGAGCAGAGACCGTGATGTTGCTTGAGGGATCCTTGAGACTGCAACTCCCAGGAGGCTGTGTTTCAGAGAGGATGGGGACTCTGGGCTGTGGCTGCTGAGCGCACTCAGTCCAGGGGATTCCAGTGAGGAGGACAGATCTATGTGATACTGTTGGGCACTTAGACTGTGAGTGACAGAGCTGTGTGGCTGCCACTGACAGAGGGCACACAGGCTCTGTGCAAGCTGTTAGAGGAGAGACTTTATTTGGAGTGCAGTGCCTGAAGGCATCCAATTGAGCGATTCAACGGGATCCACTGACGCGGCTGCAGCGGGGATAATGACAGACTGGCCGCATGGCCGATCCAGCACTGTGAGTGATCCAGCAGGCCCAGCTGAGTGAGGGAAGCCGGACGGTGGTGACAGAGGCAGCTGCCCAGTACCCTGTATGAGAGGAGACCTTACACAAGAGTAGTGATGGGCTCGGGCGTGTTCGCAAGCGCCTTGTGCCGAGCCCGCCAAGAAGCCATCAGCGCGCAGGGCCAATCACAGGCACTGAGACATGTTCCCGGTCCGCAGCTGCAGCTTCCCGCAGGCTCGGCACAAGGTTCTTGTGAACACGCCCAAGCCCATCACTACTCAAGAGACCCCCAGATGACTTCACTGTCTTCAAATGAGTCAGCTTGAGAGAAAGGGGACACCCATCTCTCGCTGATGGATATCATCTCTGCTACCTGACCCATGACCTTGGGAGTGGTGGGATGCCTTTGGCCATTGCGATACATTAACATTCATACCTGCAATACAGTATGGGCCCCAACGTTGGCTAGCCTAGGACCTTACTACTGGCCAGTAGTCTAGAGAGAGACTGTTTTGAGAGTAAGACATTAATGTTATATATACAGATAGATACCTATATACTCAGTTGGAGACAATTTCTGAAGTAATTTGAGAAGTACATGTCTCAGGATACACAGCAGATAGCTGCAAATACTGAGTGTCAGAGTGCCTTAGCCTGTTACTGAATATTCTTAATTTAGTTATTGGGTTTATGGTTGCATTGTTCTATGCATATACACTGATTGCTAATAAAATCTGTTATCAAACTCTTTAAAGGTGTGTTGGTGTGCTGTGTATCCAATTTGGACGGTGCATTTGGTGTGTGGGATAGAAAAACCTGGCTTTCTTTGGCGGCAGGGCAGCACAGTGCTGCCAATGTTCACGAACAGACCGCGAACATTCCACAAAGTTTGAGCGTTCGGCGAACGCTCGAACAGGCAATGTTCAAGTCGAACTTACGCTAAACTCGAACATACAATAATTAAATGTTTAATTCATTAAAAATAATATATTAATTGTGAGAAAATAACGCATAAACTGTAAATACATGAAATAAATATCGCATGAAACGCAATAAAGTCAATTCACAAAAAAAAGTATGCAGAAAATAGCACTTGCCAGGGGCAGTTGGTGTTTAAAGTCTGTCAGTTTGTGGCAGGGTGCAAGTGTCCATAACCTCCAATTTGATGCAAAGGAAGTATTTTAACTTTCAAAAGTATTTTATTAATTTTCCAAAGTACAATAAAACAATAAAATAGCACATGATGCACAATCAGTATAGCATACAATTGCATTACAGTTTCTTCCACATTAGCATAATAAAGTAGTAGGAGGGGATCACTAGAGGCCATACACACAATATATAATAGTTCTGTACAACAGAACATATCTATCCACCTATTCTTGCCAATTTATCCCCATCACTAAAATAAAAAATCAGAACAGTCAGAGGAATATCTGGCTTAGGGATCCGCCTATGTCTGAAGCAAACATCTATGTACTAAACGGCTCACATATGCGAGCATAAAGAAAAAAAAAAACAGACAAAAGAAAGTAAGTGGCTTGCGACCGTTAAAGAATTGTGCTATGCGATACAGCCCTTTGTCTTGCCACCAATGGAACGCTCCAGAAGATCCCCCTGGGGGGAAATTAGGATTGTGGAAGACGGGAGCCAGAGGTGTGTGAGGCGACACCAACCCACCTTCCCTTCGGAATGAGTCCCATACCATCATGGAACAGGACAAAGTCGGGGCCATAATGACCGGCCTCTGCCTCAGGGACATCCACTTCAAGGCATCAATTGGTGTACCCGAGGCAGAGAGAGATTCCATTAGGATCCAATCTGGTGTGTATCCCTGGTCATACACAGAGGAAAGCTGAGCCACCCGCGCTGCCTTGTAGTATTGCAAGAGATTGAGAACACCCAAACCCCCTGTCCGTTTAGAACGGTGCAGTACATTTTTCGACAGTCTACAATGTTTTCCATGCCAAACAAATGTAATAATTAAAGATTTAAATTTCAAAAGATCTGGCTTATGTATAGCTATGGGTAGAGCCCGAAAATAATATAGGATCTTTGGAGCAGCGTCATTTTGAGTGCATGAATGTGACCCAGCCATGACAAATTACAGGAGTCCCATCGAGACATATCCCCCCGGAGTTGGTGAAACAGGGGTATATCGTTTTTCTTATATAGTTGTAAAAAGACAGGTGTAAGTTTAATCCCTAGATATTGCAAAGCCTCCGTGGACCAAGTAAAATCAAAATGTTCCGACAACCGAGACCACAATTCCTGGGGGATATTGATATTAAGAGCCAATGATTTGTATGCATTGACCCGCAATCCAGATAGCCCAGCAAATTGAGTCAACAATGACAGGACATTAGGGAGTGTGGTCAAAGGTGATGTGACAAACAGGAGCAAGTCATCCGCAAATAAAGCACACTTATGCTCCTGCCTACCACAGCTCACTCCCTTAATATTAACATTAGCACGGATCACAATCGCTAGGGGTTCTATCGCTAATGCAAAAAGCAGTGTGGAAAGTGGACAACCTTGACGTGTGCCTTTAGAGATAGCTATGGAATCAAAGATGTGGCCCTGCAGCCTAATTTGTGCTGACGGAGTGGTGTATAAGGCCCGCAAAGGAAGTATTTTAATGTTATTGGTGTAACTGACTGTACCCATGTGCCTTTTTTTTATATTGGGAGCGTACAAAAAAATAAAAAAGGTAAAAATTAGAGCAAAAATATGAGATAAATACTGCATGTTTTTAAGAAATATCTCATTTGGTAAATAACTCACAGATTTTAGTGAATTATATATTTAACAGATAAATAATGCATGCATTACTTTACCTCAACACTTCATGCGGTATTTAACTTTTAGTGAATTGAGCCCACTCCTGGCTATTTATTTGTGGGGGTAAAAATCATCTGGTTGGGTTAAATTTTTCTGCTAGTGTTTATAGGCTGTCCTCATTTTATGGATACAGGTAGCACCAATTATATAGCCACATGGAGTTGCTATATATTGTTTTTTTTTTTTTTTCCAAAATAGATTTTTATTTTTATTTTGTATAGCAAATGTTAATAAAAAAAAACAGAAACAAGCACTTGATGTGCCACAACATAACATTACATTACTAGCAAGAATATCCATTCGGTAATGTATAACCAAAAGAGGTCACGAGCATAACTACCATAAACATCGTCATATTATCATTTCGTTCCATGTCAGACAAAGTTAGCTCATGAGAGAAAGACTAGAAGAGGAGTGGAGATAGAGAGAGAGAGAATAGGTATACAGAGGAGGCAGTTTTAGGATAAAGACAGGTAAAAGTAAGCACCTGGAGGAGATAAAGCCCATATGGGATAGCACAAGGAGGACCCTCATCACTTTATGTCTTGGGTTGCCACCATTTCCACTTTTTGTGGAATGCGGGCAGAGTACCACTTTTAATCGCGTGTAATCGCTCAAGCTCATAGTGCAAGCTCAAGGTCTGACGTGTTTCGTGCATTGACACACTGTCCAGGCTTCTCCAATGTCTCACAATTGTGAGCTGAGCTGCCAGCAATGCATGGACCACTAGTGCCCGGAAAGTTGCCGGGAAACGGTCAATTCCTATAAGTAGAAGTCCGAGCGCTGGGTTGGGTGCAGTTAGGCATCCAGTAATTGCCGAAATCCAGCGAAAAATGCCTTTCCAGTATCTCGTCAGAGATCTACAGCTCCATAATGTATGGAGCAGGGTACCAACCTGCCCGCACTCCCTCCAGCACAATGCTGAGTTGTCCGGAGCGAATTTTGCTAGGCGGTATGGAGTGAGGTACCATCTCAGGGATATTTTGTGGAAGAGCTCCCACAGGTCGGCACTTTTCGTGGTGATGTGGATGGAGCCACAGGCTGCCTCCCATGCCTCTGGAGGGAAAGACTCACCCAACTCCCTCTCCCAAGCCAAAAAGGCTGGTAGCTTGGTAAAGGAGTTCTTATTTTGGAGAAAATTATAGAACAGTGAAATTCCCCCTTTGCGTGTAGGCCTCGCTGAAAGGTATTCCCATATCCGAACTGGCACTTGAGGCCAAGCTGACAGAAGTGAGGGCAAGGCGTGTGAGATTTGTAGATATCCATATTGGTCTCTCTCTGTCAGCTCGTATTCCGAGAGAAGGTGCGGGAAAGGTTGTATATGGGAGTTTAGTAATAGGTCCTGAACCTTGTCTATGCCCCTCCTAGACCACTGCTCGTATGGAAAATCAGGGATAAGGATGGCCAAAGCCGAGATAGGGATTGGGGGCGTAACTAGTCGGTCGGAGGAGGGTCTGGTATGCATGGCTACCCTCCAGGCCTGTATAGTGGCCTGGATGGGAGGGGAGTATTGGGCCAATGAGGTATTAGTATTGGAATTAAGAAAGGCGAGGGAGTGTAAGGAGATTCCCTGAGCCCCTCTGCTCTCCAAAACTGGCCAAAGTTTATCTCCCGTGGGGGTTATCCAAGCTCGAAGCTGCGCTAGTATAGCTGCTAGATGGTAGTCCCTCAGATCTGGGTATCCAGTGCCTCCCTTTTTAGGGTGTTTAAGAAGAGACGTGCAGGAGCACCTAGGTTTCTTGTCGCACCAAAGAAATTTTGAGAGGGCAGTCTGTAGGGACTTGAAATAACCAGTGGGTATGGGAATAACTAAGGTTCTGAATAGATATAAAAGTTTGGGGAGAACAATCATTTTGAAAGCGGCGAGTCTAGCCGTATGCGTGACCTGTCTTCTAGGTCCGCCACTATGGTTTGCAGCCAAGTGATGTCGTCCTCCCTATCGTTATGG
>NW_017306990.1:574544-582917 GCF_000935625.1 Nanorana parkeri
TCACCCAACTCCCTCTCCCAAGCCAAAAAGGCTGGTAGCTTCGTAAAGGAGTTCTTATTTTGGAGAAAATTATAGAACAGTGAAATTCCCCCTTTGCGTGTAGGCCTCGCTGAAAGGTATTCCCATATCCGAACTGGCACTTGAGGCCAAGCTGACAGAAGTGAGGGCAAGGCGTGTGAGATTTGTAGATATCCATATTGGTCTCTCTCTGTCAGCTCGTATTCCGAGAGAAGGTGCGGGAAAGGTTGTATATGGGAGTTTAGTAATAGGTCCTGAACCTTGTCTATGCCCCTCCTAGACCACTGCTCGTATGGAAAATCAGGGATAAGGATGGCCAAAGCCGAGATAGGGATTGGGGGCGTAACTAGTCGGTCGGAGGAGGGTCTGGTATGCATGGCTACCCTCCAGGCCTGTATAGTGGCCTGGATGGGAGGGGAGTATTGGGCCAATGAGGTATTAGTATTGGAATTAAGAAAGGCGAGGGAGTGTAAGGAGATTCCCTGAGCCCCTCTGCTCTCCAAAACTGGCCAAAGTTTATCTCCCGTGGGGGTTATCCAAGCTCGAAGCTGCGCTAGTATAGCTGCTAGATGGTAGTCCCTCAGATCTGGGTATCCAGTGCCTCCCTTTTTAGGGTGTTTAAGAAGAGACGTGCAGGAGCACCTAGGTTTCTTGTCGCACCAAAGAAATTTTGAGAGGGCAGTCTGTAGGGACTTGAAATAACCAGTGGGTATGGGAATAACTAAGGTTCTGAATAGATATAAAAGTTTGGGGAGAACAATCATTTTGAAAGCGGCGAGTCTAGCCGTCCAAGACATGAATTCTCTACCCAGCGCTTGGAGCTCGGACGGGAACCTTTCCAAGAACGGGGCGAAGTTACATTGGAAGAGTCGGTTTGTCGTGCCAGATATGTTGGTCCCCAAATAAGGGATGCTACTGGACGTCCACTTAAAGGGACAGTCAGCCTGAAGAGCACTGCGAGATGGTAGGCCCAGAGTGATACCCATAGCATTGCATTTACCAACATTAAGCGTATAGTAGGACACTTTACTAAAGGCGGACAGTATCTGCATTGCCCTCCGCAGGGAAGACTCCGGAGCCGTGAGGGTTAGCAGAACGTCGTCCGCGAATAACGTGATCTTCTGTGTTTGGAGGTTGGGACAGATACTGATCCCCTCCACCTCACAGTCGGCCCTCAGGGTCTCCGCGAGGGGTTCAATTAGCAGGTTAAAGATCAAGGGGATAGGGGGCAGCCCTGCCTAGTACCATTAGTAATAGTGAATGGCGAGGACAGCCCCCCCGAGGTGAATACCTGCGCGGAGGGGGCCGAGTATACCGCCATAATCATAGCGGAGATATGCTTGTCAAACCCAAACTTCAGGAGAACGCCCCGGAGGTAGGACCAGTTGACCCTGTCGAACGCCTTCTCTGCATCCAAAGCCAGGAACAGAGAAGGCGTCCGAGAGCGCTCAACCTGGGCCAGTAGGCCAATGACCCTTCTAGTAGCATCCGGGGCCTCTCGGCCTGATGTGAACCCCTTCTGATCTAGGTGGAGGAGGGTGGGCATTATGTCATTGAGCCGGTGGGCAATTAATTTGGCGTAAATTTTAACGCACAAATTTAGGAGGGAGATCGGCCTAAAATTTTGTGGTTGGTCCGGAGTCTTCCCTGGCTTAGGAATCGTGACAATCAAGGCCCTTAACATTTCGGCAGGAAAAGAGGCAGAGGTCGCCGCAGCATCGTAAACCTGGAGGAGGTAAGGGCTGAGTGTCGAGGTGAATAGCTTATAATATTCATTAGAATACCCGTCTGGGCCCGGGGATTTGTTGTTAGGCATAGATTTTATGATTTGGTCTAGCTCCGCGCGTGTGAAGGTAGCCTGGAGCTTGTCTAATTGGGAGGGCGTCAGTGAGGGTAGGTGGAGTGGCCTTAGGAACTCCTCTATGTCAGGTGACGTAGGCTGGTGGGGTAGGTTGTAAAGGGATGTATAGTAGGCGCTGAAGGCTTCAGCTATGTCTTGGGGGTGGTACAGTTTGTGGCCGTCAGAGGGGCGGAGAAGATAGGGGATTCTCGTACGGGTCTGTTTAGCTTTTAGGCGAGACGCTAGAAGTTTGCTGGCTTTGCTGCCACTGATGTAAAAGTTGGATTTGATGTTCATGGTTTGCCTACAGTGTTGTTCCATGAGGAGTTTCCTAAGATCTAGCCTAAGTTGGGACAGAGTTGAGGAGCGGATGGGACAGGGTTGCTGTTTATTTTCAGCCTCCAGGTTGGTTATTTCAGAAATGAGCTGGTCTAGAGCCCGTGACCTCTGCCTCTTAAACCTAGAGCCGTGCTGGATCAGTAGCCCTCTTATGTACGCCTTATGGGCGTTCCACAATGTAAAAGGGTCCTTCACTGAGGTTGCGTTAAGATCGAAGAACTCCCTTAAACTATCAGTGATGGCTTTCACCGTTTCAACCTGCTGGAGAAGGAAAACATTGTTACGCCAAACAAATGAGTTGGAAGTAGGGTTACCAGATGATATCACCATCGAGACCGGGGCATGGTCAGACCAGGTGATATCATGGATAAGAGTTTTTTGTACCCAAGGCAATAGTGTTCGATCCACCAGGAACAGGTCCAACCTGGAGTATGAATTGTGTGGAGGGGAGAAGAACATATAGTCCCATTCACTGGCATGCTGGCAATTAAAGTCACCACAAACAATGAGTTCCCCCCTTTGGATTTTCCGAGACTTTTTAAGCAGTCTGTCAACAAATCTAGGTTGGTGAGAGTTGGGAGCGTATAGGTTGATGATGGTGTACAATCTAGAGTCGATGGAGCAAACTAAAATGATGAAGCGGCCCATGGGGTCAGTGTGTGCCTCGTATTGTAAGTAGGACACTGTGTCTCTTACTGCCACAAGAACACCTTTGGTTTTGGAAGGGGCATTTGCCGCAATGATGGTAGGGAAACTCCTGTGGGAGCACAAGGGTGGAGCAGAGCTGCAGAAGTGTGTCTCCTGAACGCACACCACATCCGCATGGTGCTTAATGGCTTCTGCCCACAGTGAGCGACGCTTAGCAGGATGGTTCAGGCCCTTGGCATTAATGGATAGAATCTGGACTGCCATGGAGAGGGCAGGGATAGTGTGCGTGGGTGTGTCCAAAGTACTCACGGTACCATGTCAAGGCTTCAGGCCGTGTTGGAGAGGTGGTCACCTCCATGCGTGCGGGGTCCCAGGTAAGATCCAGGCAACGGGCTGGGCGCCCATGCAGTGGTGTGGGGTGTCTCCTCCCATGTCGTGGTGAAAGAAGAAAAGAAAACAAGAACTGAAAGAGAGCGAACAACAAAACGTCAAAACAGGACAAGTCAGATAAAAAGGAATTCCCTAACGGATCCGGGAAGCAGTTGTCACAACTGAGCATTAACCGGGGTGTTACCACCAAAGTGGCCCACTAGGCTCTGTGGGCAAAGCTGAAAGCAGAACGGCTCATGTATCGGCTGTCATTCTTTTGGTCTAGGACCCCCTCTTGCGCGACACCACCTGCCAGTCAGAGGCCATTTTGGTACCGGCCGGTGGGTGATCTACTTCCGCCGGGGAGATCTGCCACTGGTTCAGGAGAGCAAGGCCCTGTTCCAAGGTAGTAATCGTGTAAAGATCATTTTCTCTAGTTATCATGAGCTTGGTCGGGAATCCCCAGCGGTATAGAATCTTGTTATCTCTTAGAGCCCTTGTGACCGGCACCAATATTCTTCTAAGTTGGAGAGTGAATTGGGAAAGGTCAGCAAACACTTGGATCTTTGTGTAGATGGCGGGGAGGTCGGCAGGGTGTCTCAGCGCCTTGAGTAGCCTTTCCCGCACATGGAAGAAGTGGATACGGAGCAAGGTATCCCTGGGCACCCCATCTGGCAGATGTGACGGTTTGGGCAGACGGTGGATTCTGTCGATAGTTAGGTCAGGTGGGGAGACATCTGGTAGGATCGCCTTTATGAACTCTTGCACATAGGAGGATAAGTCATCAGGGCGGACAGATTCAGGAATACCCCTGATTTTTATATTATTGCGGCGCGACCTGTCTTCTAGGTCCGCCACTTTGGTTTGCAGCCAAGTGATGTCGTCCTCCCTATCGTTATGGGCATCTACCAATTCGTTGAAAGTGTCAGCGAAGTCTCCCATCTTATCTTCAATATGAGTGACCCTCTCACCCACCTCCTGAAGGTCAGATGTAAACTGGTGTACAAGAGCTTGCATGTCTGAGTTAAGCGAACTTCTAAGGGACACCAGCATATCCTTTAGGGTAGTATCAGAGAGGGGCCGGTCAGTTGTGGGGTAGTTTTCAATGGGAGCAAATAGTTCTCTCGTGTCATCCAGTGTGAGTGATGGGCTTACCTCCTCCACTAGGCCTGAAAGCCGGGGCCTCGATTTTGCAGGGCTCCGCACGGCTTGGGATGCAGGTGGCCTCTGTGTCCCCGGGGAGGGGCGCCGCGGGGTGTTCTCCTTCTCACCCCTCAGTGATGACTTTGATGACCGCTCCGACCTGTCAGAGCCCTGAGAGGGAGATGTGGAGATAGGCGTCGGTGGAGCAGCAGTACCGCCGCCGCCATCTTGCGCGGCTCGTGGCTGGGGCCGCCGGAAGAAATCTGTGACCTTGCGGGGTTTGGAGCCGCTCCTGCATTTGCGGGACATAACCGGAGGTGAGTCTGAGTTCCGGCAGTAGTTTTGGGGACCGGTATGTCTCCCGCTCGTTGCTTGCTGATCAGCCCAGGCCTGCAGGTGCACAGAGCTTCGGGTTTAAGCCGCCATCTCGTACGCCAGTTGGCCACGCCCCCTCCGCTATATATTGTTTAAAGGCTTTGAGTCTATTGAGAAAGCACAAGTGCACTAGACATCAGGGCTGTGCTGACACCGAACTGTTTGGTGTTAATTTACTAATTTAGTTGACTTTATGAATTCAATAAGCTGTGTTCACTTCCTTTTTAAATTCCCTTTATACCTTACTAAACACAAGGATAAGAATCCTTACTTTCCAAAAAACAAGATTGATACATGAACAATAAGTTTCAAAAACTACAGTGACACAGATGAAATCAAAGGAACTTATGCTTGGTGAAAGCTTTGTGAATTGGCCCTATAGTATGTGCTAGTGACTTTGTTCTTTGACCAACATGTTGCAGCTTTAAAGGGATCGAGGAATGCTGTATTCTTTACACAATAGAGCCAGTTTATCAGATTGAAATATGTTGATTGTTTGTAAAGAGAAATGTAAACTAGCTTTTAAAGAGAACTAGTGCCCTCTGCATATTGTCAGGATGCACCCACTGCCTAATTTACAGCTGCCTCTGTCTCCCTGGAGCCAGACACATCTGTGCCCGCCCCCTCCCCTGTTGTGTCCCTACAGTGGGCGCTGGGGCAATGGAGAGAGGGGAGGGAGAATCCCTGTGGGGAGTGTTGACTGACAGTCACAGCCTTGTGCATGTGGAAGACCATGAACTGAGTGATCAGTGGTTTGTGATCACTTAGCCCTTGATCTATAAAGCTGGCATGTGACAGTTGCAGTGTCCCACACAAGCTCAAAGTATTTGGAAGAGAACATTTATCCTCTCAATACTACTCCTTTAAAATAACAAAGAAAGGGGATACTGGAGCTTCAAGGTGCTTTAACCTCTTGCCGTCCGCCCGTAGTAAAAAAACACTTGTTATCAATGTATTTAACGCCACAGTATATACTTTTCTTCAGTAACCATCAATGTAATAACAAACTAGGTCTCCCAGATTTTATCGCAGCCAGCAAGCTTTAGTGACATCACATGTGGGAAATGTAATCACTGTGCAACTGTGTGCTTGGCACCACTGTTAAACTCAGAGAGGACAGAGAAGATGCTTTAACAGAGGAGGAGTTTAACAGTAATGGACAGATTAGGACTGCCCTGAAGGCGGGTTGTAAATGGACATCCAGATGTATGCAATGTCCAGATGTTCAGCTGTAGTTAGAGAAACAAGCTCTGTGAAAAGGATGGTGCAGCAGTAAATTTTCACTGTGCATAGCAATTTAGGGGTGTCACTGCATTAAAAGAACATGGCCCAGTGGGATTCTTCTCACAGTTAGTTTAACAAGTAAGTGAGCATGCCATTTAATAGTACTAGGCTAAGACAAATGCACAGTCAATATGCAATTAAATGAAGGGTTTTAGATTCTGACCATAGATACGTTAAAGTAGCTGGACATACATAATATCTGATGAAAAATGTGCCAATTTCAGATGTATGTGAAACAATTCTTCCTCATATGTTATTGAAGCAGTTCCATTACATGTTTTGCTATTTAACACTGAATAGGAGAATAAAGGTGTTTGTGGGTGTGTGTGGGGGGTACATGTACAGAAGAAATTCAACAATGAAACTATCGTATGTTTTCAGTAAACCAACAAGCGTGATAAGCATGCACTTTACAACGTTTATGTGATTCTTAGTATCAGTCTTACCTTTAGTAGGGATGAGGTTCTTGTTCACCACTACCATGGTTATTAGTAGTGATGAGCCGAACACCCCTGTGTTCGGTTCATATTCGAACATTAGCACGGCTGAAAAGTTCGAATACGAACTCGAACTTAATGCAAGTGAATGGGGGTCGAATGTTCGAAAATGAATGTCCCCTTTAAGAGGGCTTATACAGGCAGTCCCTTACACAGTTACTTACCACCGGGTCCACAGTTCTCCTAGCTGCCGGTACATTTAGGAGGACTGTGGCTGTAGCGGCCTGTGTCCCCTCAAATCCCCGCTGCTCTCCGCGCCTGTGTTGGCGGAGACAGCGGGGACACAGACCGCTGCGTGCCTTCGCTGCCCCACCATACCTCCGCTGCTGTCCCGGCCTCTGGTCCCCCGGATCCGTCGGCTTCTTCTCTGATCCGGTCCGGGTGTGGCTCCTCTGCCTCGCCCCCCTGCCTCCTCTGCCTTGCAGGCCGGGAGCCATACCCAGCCTGCTTTTGGATATTGTAAAATGCAATAGCCAATAGCAAGCTGGCTATTGCACCCGCCCACTGCCTGCTGTCAATCAGCATGGGGGACCTGATAGGGAACTTTCTCCTTCAGGCCCCTCCTCGGCTGAGCCCTGATTGGGCAAAGTCTTGCACCTGACTTGTGGTCAGGTGCAAGACTTTAACAAATCAGAGCTTCATTGGGCATTTTGCATTATGGAATGTAAGCGTTCGAACACACCGCAAACATCCCATAAAGTTTGGCATTCGGCGAGCGCTCAAATTGCCAATGTTCCATTCGCACTCATGTTCACATCGAACACTTGGCTCATGCCTAGTTATAAGGCAAACTCTACATGTTCATGGTCCAAGACGATTAATGTGGGAATTGGCCTGACAAATTCTTTGTAACCATAATTCCTTGTAAGCACTGCCTAGGTCAGTTTGTAGGCATTGTCTGGTGAACTCACACAATTCAACACAATAAAGCACCAGTAGCTCTATAAATGTACATATTTATTAAAGATGAGGTTCAGATTTGCTGCTAACCCCTGGCAGAAGGGAATCCAAAATTCGTTGCTACCATAGGTTACCAGCTAATTCAATGTGTTTGGAGTTTTTGGTCCTGGTGAATGTTTGGTGAATTTTGCCACACCAAATGCTTTGTAATTACAATGTACTTCCTGGACTTTTGAACATAGGTCAGCTGGCATAGAAGGGTCAATAATGGGGACTTTGTTATATGCCATTCTGTCATTTTCAAAGCCTGATGAAGGGGCCCTGTGAGGTCCCAAAAGCACCTGTTTCCATTCTTGACAATTTGTTCAAAAAAATGAACATTTGGTGATTCTGGAAGGATCTATGGTGTGCTGGTGACATTCTTCATAAATCTTATGCTTTCAGCGGCGCCATCCGCAGTCATTCCAAGCACACTCCCTTATCATTTGGGATTTCAGGTAAGGAGTGCAACAAGAACTTTTACATTATTCTTTGTTATATTATATTTTTTTAAAAATCTGAGCTAATGGAATAGAAATTGATGACTAGTAAAAACGGACTAGTTAAAAGCTGCTACCCTAAGGTTGTTAGTCCTTAATAATCAACAAAGCAAAAACACTAAAAGTGCTTTCCAAGTGTCTAAATTCAATTATATATATGGAAGTTAAATGTGTAGGGACACCTGAGAGGACACCTAATAGGGCATAGTGTCCACGCTGAGGACTCGGGTCCTCTGCTGCAAGCAATTTGGTGAATAGGGTCTTTTATGCTCAAATGACTGTGAAAGGCCCTCAGAATTGGAGTCAGAAAAACAGAAGAACCATTATGAGGTGACCACACTATTATATCCTTGTTACATGAGAAAAATGGCTAAACAAGTGTGAGGGAGACCAAAATGCATCACTTTGGGGGGGGGGGGGG
>NW_017306990.1:584005-610538 GCF_000935625.1 Nanorana parkeri
GGGAGCTATTTGGCACATTTCCTCATGGTGACAGGATCCCCTCTAAACCCTCCTTTAAAAAAAACGTTTAACCCACAGTGGCCAGGTCAGCACTCCCAGGCAGTGATTGATTGCTGAATACATTAGTTTCAGGGCTGATGTGGACATGCCCAGAATTGAGGACACTATGCCCTATTAGTGCCCTCCTTACCATCTTGTCTTGAATTGTATTGTAATTGTAATGTTGTCCTTATATTGTAAAGCGATGCACAAACTGTTGGCGCTATATAAATACTATGTAATAATAATAATAATTAGGTGTCCAGACTGAACCACTGGCTAGAGTGTGCTTTTTGCTTGCCTTGCAGATAGTATGCTGAGAGTGCCTTAAGCAAAGCAGGACATTTAGTTATGGAGAGACCATCCCCTGACATTGCGCACAGCACAATTTAATTGAAGTGAACCAGTCTTGGATTACCAATGACTACACTATCCCCGCTGCTGATGCTACAGACTAAACTTTTAATTGTAATTTATAAATTTAAACCGCTAGACTTCAACTACAACATTTATATTGTTTGCTGCAGGGTAAATCCTGCAATGTGCCCCAAAGTGTGCGGCCCATTCAGTGCTCAAGCACTGTAAATATTTCACACAATGTTTCCACTGCTGGGCCGTAGCTGCCAAATTTCTAATGTTTTCTTCAGGGTAAATCCTGCTTTGTTTCTCAAAGATTGTGGCCTATTTCATTGCCCAGGCATTGTAAAGGTGCCACACAGTTTCCTTAGTTGGGCATCAGCTGTCAAATTTCAAATATCAATAATGTTTGCTGCAGGTAAAACCCTGCATTGCACCTCAACGTTTGAGCCCCATTCTGGTGCTCTGGCACCAGAGGCTAGTAAGGCTACTATTTCTCAGATAATACACTCTAATGCTTATATCAAAATAAAACCTGTCTTGCATCTCCCGGTTATATTGCATCCTAAGGAATCTGCTCGCATATTGTCCAGCCAAGTGTAATATTTGAGGCCATTATTTCTTAAATAATGAACTCTAATTTGTTTTTCTTTGCAAAATAAGATCTAACTTTGTCTCTCCCTCTTATATTGGATCTAACTTTGTCTCTCCTTCTTATATTGACACCTATTTAAGCTACAAACATGTTG
The DNA here is from genome assembly GCF_000935625.1 of Nanorana parkeri. Lineage (NCBI taxonomy): Eukaryota > Metazoa > Chordata > Amphibia > Anura > Dicroglossidae > Nanorana > Nanorana parkeri. The sequence goes on from NW_017306990.1 coordinate 585,151, forward strand.
TGGCTAATGTCTCCCAAATAATACACTTTAATGATTTTTTCAAGATTACACTTGCCTCAAATCTCCCTCTTATATTGCAACTTAACATAGCAGCTTCCATACTGCTGTGGCTTTGAACAATATTTGTGGCTATTGTCTCTCAGATACTACACTCTAATTTCTGATTCAAGATAAAACCTGCATCATCTCTCTCACTCAGTCTATTGCAGCCTAACCAATCTGTTTATATACTCTCAAGCAAATTTGTGGCTATTATCTTTGAAATACACTCTGTTATTTATTTTAAGATAAAACCTGCCTTGCTCTTATATTTTGGCCTAGCCAAGCTGCTTATATACTGTACAGCCACTGAACAATATTTGATTGAGATAATATATATAAAATAATTTTAATTGCAAGATAAAGCCTGCTTTTCAGTTTTCTGCTGATGCTAGCACATTTATAACAAGCACAAAACTGAATTTTATATATTCAGTATTATTGAAATAATTGGGTATATGGAGGTGGCAGGGGGTTTGGGGAATGTGGACTGTGTTATATCTGCTACTTCCAGAGGTCAATTCAGGCCTATAATCACTGGATAAACCAGGTGTTGCAGCCAAAATTATGACCTAAATGTGGTACTGCTGCTGCATTTAAGCCAAGCTAATTTTAAAAGCTAAAAAAAATCAGTTTCACATCCACAATATGTGATGCCAGAATACATAGTCACTGATGTCTGTGCAAAGCCAACTGCAAGCACACCTCCTGTCTTGTCTGGTGATGATGCAGATTTGTTGACTTAGGTAAAGATTTAAATTGCATAAATGGAACATTAGGACAACAAACACTACAGTATTTAATGTAGGCTCATTTATGATACATTAAGGCTTTAGTCATTACAATTTGTATTTTCTATGTATGTACTACATCAAGAACAATCTAGAAAATAAAAATGTGTGCTTTCCATAATTACTCACACCGCCTAAAATGATAGAAGTTGAAATTTATGTTATGATCACTAAAAAAGCCTATATTTTTTTCCCCATTAAATGTGACTGAAAATTAAGGTGACTTATACAGCATTCCAGCTTCTAGTGCATTACATCAATAAAACTTGTGAAATCCTCTTCATATTTAATTTATATGCACAGCTGGAGGCTGGTGTCAGTTTTAAAAGGACATCTATAAAACTCCTTGAAGAATAAAAGTTAAAACAAAATATTTATCAGTTATCTTCTAGCTCTGAAACATAGCAAAATATAAAAAAAGAAACATTTTAAGACCAATATTTTTTGTACATAATTAATTTTTAAATATGACGCACAATTTACATTAATAGTAAATGTAGTGGTGTCATTAAGGCTTAAATTTAAGCTTTGAAAATCAGTCATTATAATTCTGGGTAATGACATGCAAATCAGCAATCATACAGGATCATGTTTTGATTCCTACTTTTTTTTTACCCTGGATCCCTTGATAAAACTACTTTAATAAGCTCAAAGGATTCAAATTAAAGAGGATGATTCATTTGCATGGCATTACTTGGAATTGATGAATAGAGGGAATGCATCAATGGCAAGGCTTTGGTTTAAAATATTTTTGACTTTTCAGATGAGAATATGTCTTGGACTAGATATAGACAGTGTACTAAAAATAAACAATATTAATACTACTGAGAACAAGCATCAAAACGATTTGCATCAAATCTAAATCAGCAGTAAATAAGTGTGCACATAAAAGCAAATAAACTCCTGGGAGATGTGTATCCAGTTATAGGGATTTGGGATTCTACATTTCCTTTGTCCTAGTTTATCAATTGTCACAGAACCTGGAGGAATATTTATTACTCATTGGCGGATGTATTTATTTTTTTAACTATTATTCTTATTACCGTTTTCTTATGGTCTAGCGCACACTTTAATGAAATTATGTATACTCTTTACTTTTTTAAAAAAAAATGCAAACATTTACCTAAAACCTATGAACCCCTTCCAACCCACATCATGCCCATGCTAGGGATTTCTTATAAACATCTGCCCTTTGATAGCTTCAAGCTGACACTTTGGTTGGCTGGTAGTGCTTATTAAAGCCTGTCACGGGCAGCTTGGGTCCCCGCTGGTGACCAGGAACTAATCAGAGTAGTTTTGGATTATGTAGTTAGTCTGTCAGATATGAGGCTTGAGACTTCATCAAGAATATAAAAACCTGCAGCCCTCAGATGAACACTGTGGTGGCATCTGCAGTGTATAATGTTTAACACTTGTAACTATCAGATACAATTACAGTATTAAAATAATTAACTAAATTTAAATACCAAATAAAGGACTAAGTATTCTTCAAAATATATTAGTTAAATTAGGTATGCAAAGTAGTAATACAGTTGACAAGTTAACTAACACAGCTATATTTGGCCTGGGCATCTAGGCATCAATGACCTCTGGTCATAAAAGGGTAAATATTCATCGGACATTTTGCATATTTCTGCTATTGCTATAAAAAACAGTTTCTGTAATAAGACAAGTACATCAGAAAACAAAAAAGTAAAATGGATGTGAAAGCAAAATAAATGCTGCTTCACTGTGTATAGTATGTAGCATGACAGTTACTGCATAAGGCATAGCAGTACTGGCCAATAGAAATGTGCAGGAGGTAGGAAGAAGCAGGCAAGTTTCGGCACTATTAGGAAGTGCCAAAAACTTCACATTGAAACAGCCCAATATTCTACTGTGACAGAAAGGTTTAGAGTCTGCTGGACTTAAAGTATATGTAAACCCTAACAATAAGCTTTTCTTAGTTGCTCCCTTTGGTCTGTTAAATGGGCCATTGAAAACATTTATATAGTTATATCTGTTCATTAATAAATATCTGAGGAGCCTGAGGAGTTGGCAAGAGAAAACTGGGTAGGGCTGACAACACTCAGTCAAAGGTGTGTTGTCAGACCACAACAGGAATCAGGAGCAGAGTGCATTTCTGGCAGGTCAACAGGTATTTTTTTTACTTGCAGGGTCTTCAAAATGATAAAACATGGACAAATGTGCATGTATTGCAGATGTACTGCATGTGTATTTTGTTGCCCTGACATACATTTTAGAAGTGAGTTTTCAAGTGAGTCTCTTAAAGTTTAATTCAACATTGATTCCAGTTTTATATGGCATAAAGGAGTGTTTGAGTCTTTATTGGGTTTTTATTTCTAGGACATGAAAATAAGAATGATACATGAATAGTTTTGAAGTCTGAAAATGTTTATTTTGTCATAGAAGTCCAAGACAATATGCCAACACATTTTGTTAACCCCCCTTCATCAAAGCTCAGAGGAGTGGTGATTGGGATGGACAATGTGGACGGACCCTTTTCTCTAGCCACTAACTGCTAAAGTTGAATACCAAAGAGAAGTCATCCTACTTCAGAGTTCATAATCCATTTCAGGTCATTCCAAACAGCACTTTGAGCTGTGAAGAAGGGGGTTGCCCAAAATGATGTTGCCTTGTTATCTTGGACTTCTATGATGTAATACATATTTTCAGAGTTCTTGCATCTCCTAGATTATACACTAAGTGCCTGAAATCTCTAGATACAGCTGACTATCTGGAGTTTTTGTACTTACGCTGCTTCAGTTAGAAGTATCCCTTCTGTCTCAAGCCACACTCCTTCAATCATGTTTTTATTACTGTCTGTTTCCCCCCATTTGTAGCCATCAGGACAGAGAGTAATGTAAATGTTACAGATCTGCAGAATGGAAATAGAAGTGAAATCACCCAGTGAGGGCAGTTATCCCAGTGACAACTTTTAACGTTAGGATTTCCCTTAGTTTAGTGAGATTCCCTCTCACTGTGGGGGTGATTCATTAAAGAGCCGAAGGTTACAGCCGTAGCTTCAGCCGATTCTTCAGCTCTCTTCGGCCGCCTCTGCCCTTCGGTTCAGTTGCAGCAGCCGAAGGCAGCCTAGCGGCTCAGCCGAGCCGAGCGCATATGCTTCGGCTGAGTCGTAGTGACACCCGAAGACTGGAGAACGGTCGGCCGAAGCTGACCAATCACCATGCAAGTGACAGCTGGGTGGAGCCAGGTGTGATTTTATGGCTCGCTCAGCCTAGTTGTAATGACAAATCCGTGTCCCCAAATGACCTGGGGATTCTGATCTGTCATTAAACAATAACAACTGGGCTGAGCCGGCCGTAAAAACACAGCCAGCTCCGCCCATTTGTTATTTATTGGCTGGGACCTGCTAGAAGACTCTGGCAGGTGCCGGCCAATAGGAAACAGTTGGGCAGAGCTAGCTGACACCGCTAGCTTCCCCCAATTGTTTTGTTTTCTTTAAAACATTTAGATTTTTTTATTTTCCTATTTTTATCATTTTTAAAATAATGTTTAAACTTTTTTTCATTATTTTCACTTCTTTTCTATTCTGCTCCCTACCTCGGAGGTAATGAGCAGAATAGCCAAGCCAAATGCCGCCCGGCGGCAATCGGCTATTCACTCACTGCCGTTCGCCCCCTATGAAAATAGGGGGCGAACGGCAGTGAGTGAGTTGCTGGAGCTTCGGCTCAGTCAATCCAGATGTTGGATTGGCTGAGGTGAAGTCCTTCTGCAATTCAGCTCAGCAGAACATGCAGAGCATGTTCGACTGACCAAAGGCAGCCGATGTACGGCTTATTTTGGCCGATGTAGAAGCCAGAAGTGAATAGCCAAACAGCGTTCGGCACACTTCGCATTCGACAGCTTTGTGAATAAACCCCTGTGTGCTTTGTCTGAGACATAAAGTTAGGGGAAATCTCTCAGAGGGGACACAAGAAGAAATAAAATCCCAACTGAATTTCTAACCCTTCCTTAGTGGACACCTACTGAAAAGTGTAGAAGGGCATCCTGAAGGAAAATTAAGGTGGTAGTCTGATTTTTAATATCCATAGATTGAAGTCAATCTATGAGGTTGCTGAGTTAAAGTTCTATAGTTTATTGTTTTTCGTTTGCTGTGTCATCTTACCTGATTATGCTTTTGCCAATGGCAAGATACAGAGTGTCAACCGACTACTGGTATATATTTTCAAATAACTCACAATGCCCTGCTATCTATGCCTGTATGTATGTATATAAATCTCTGTATCTGCACTTTTAAACTTTGAGATTTTTATGTTTTTCTGTATATTAAGAATGATTTTTTTATACAACAAATGTGTTTGCATTATTAGCACCAAATCTATGGATTATGTTTTTTCAGTCTGACAAAAACTAGCTGCATTGGGTGACAATCATTTAACAGGAACTTGAATCTAACTAGGGGCTAAGGACCCCTCTGTATTGTTACAGGTAGCAGTTGGTTGCAGATTTTATTTTATTTTTAGGAATTTCACTAGTTTGATATTTCATGTGTAATCAAGTGCAATAATGCTTATTCTTTGGTTTCAAAGGCATTGTCCAAATATCTTAGGCTTAGGATATCTAAGGCAGCATCATTCTATTAACTCATTAAAATAATATCCTTGTGTTATTTCTTGTTATCTCAGGTAAGTTGTACATTGACAGTTCTCTTAGATGAAAGTATTTATGCTTTTGCGTTGTACTCCTCTGATCATCAATCCATTCACTAATATTAAAAAAAGATTATTTTTAGAAGGCACATTTGAAGATAAGAACTAGAGAACAGATAAGCCATAAAGCATATTCACTGAGTTCATCTGTGCTCATCTTACACATTAACTCTCAGAAAGTATCTAATGGTTATTTAATCTACTTTTCATCAAAGCACTGATGCATGGGAGTCTCATATTTTAAGTGTTCCTACTGCCTACAGCTGCAGAAGAGCTCATGTCAGGACCCAGGAGACAGCATGACAATTATAACACTTCAGATTTTCATTCAAAATCAAAGTCTCTAAATTTATAAAAAGTGTTACATTTCAGAATGTCTCCTTCCCTACAGGAGGCTGTCCAGTCCAAATGAAACTTTCTGTTACTTCAATATTTTCATTCAAAGATACATTCATAGAGGTTACCAATGCATCCAGCAGCAAATTGTAATGACTGTAGCCTACTGCAAGATGCCATATTTTTAGATATTTTTGCTCTTAGTTGTCAAAATAACATTTTAAAAACCAATTTGGATTTGCATCATTTTCACATGGACTATTCATTTTCCCCAGCCTAATATTATTAAAAAAAATCACACTGTGATACTCCCAAATATGATCTTTACCTAAAACTATGATATACATGAGGGGCCTTAAAGGAAACCCATGTTAAAAGGAATACAGAGTCTGTCATTGATGGCTTCTCTTTCTGAAAATGCTACTTTGCTGGCCATCATGGAGTTGACTTGCTAACCTGAATGCTTGTTCTGATTTGGAGAGTCAAAGTATATTTAAGCCAAAAACAGACTGGCAACTAGTATCCTTAGAGAGTGGTCAGTGTTAGCTTATATTTCCCTCAGTAAAGGCTTCTTACCATTTGTAGATAAAATATCCCCAGCCTGATGCCCCATGCTGATTGAATGTTAATCTATGCTCACACCTTAACAGGTAGTAACCAACACTCTGCACGGCTCTCACTGATAACTCTAGTCCACAATAACATTTGTGACCCAAGCAAAGCAGGCTGGTGGCTTTATTCATAAAAAAATAAAGTTTCAACCTGCAAATGCCTTTTCTATCTTGAAGATAACTGTGTGTCTCTGTTTAACAATGGAATTGTAAGATACAATTACAGTATTAAAAATATTAAAATATTAAAAAAATACATGGGTTTTAAAAAAAATTCTGGCTGTCAGCTTATAATAAAGAAAACAAAGCAGGGTTTTATTAAAACAGTTAACCAGTAAAGTAAAGACTGACATGTCCTTAAAAATTATTTAGGTAGGTAAATTAGCCATAAAGCTGTAGTCAAGTTAATCTATGTTTGCTGAACCTGCTAAATTTTGCCTGGGCATCTTGGAATAGCTGCAGTGTGTTGCAGATCTCCGTCTGCTCACCAATGCTGCACACAGTGCGTTCCTCACTACCTAATACATTTTATGTAAGGGACTGCACAATAAAAATGACCAACAGTGATAGATAGAAAAACACAATCATTTAACTAGGTTTTCTTAATGCAGACATATCCTTCAAGATCTTCACTCATTCTATGTTGTTTATATTCCAGAAGGCCAAACTGAGATCGCTGTAAGCTTGGGATTTGAAAAATAATATTGAAGATATGTAAATATATGACAATGATTGCTTTGTTTTCATTTGATGATAGGTTAAAGCATAGCAATAGATTTGTATACAGTTTTTGTATGCTTATCTCTCTTCATAGGTTTATGTATATAATTATTTAACCACCTGTACAGCCTGGACCTTCAGTTGTTCTACTACCACTGAGACCATGAACATCGAACAGTCTGATGCTTACTTGGGGCTCATGTTTGGGACATTGTGGAACGGGTGGGCATGACCCAGCTGTCATGGTACAAATCATGGTACTGTCATGGTACAAATTGGTACTAATGACAAAATTAGAGATAGATGGAGTGTCCTAAAAAATTATTTCAAGGACTTAGGTGTAAGGTTAAAGAAAAGGACCTCCAAAGCAGTACTTTTTTATTATGCAAAATATTGTGTTTTGTATGCACTGAAATTCATTTTACTGTATTTTGTTTTGTAAAAATGTCAATTTAATAAAAAATGTGCAAAACTATTGTGCAATTGCAACTGACATGTTTTATTCTAAAGGGTCTCTGTTTTCATGAAATATATCAAATATGTGGTTATATTAATTGTGGAGGCCTTTTATCTAATTTTCTATCCATGAATTTAGGTTTTAACGTGTGCAAAAAATGGAAAGAAAAAAATGGTCCGATCCCAAAGAGATCATATTACTTTCGTCATTCTCTTATATTGGCAAGGCAAACCATGATGTAAATAAACACATTTTTACAAGGTATGCCATTTAATGTAATAACAGCTTACCAATCCTTGGATGTGTTTTCCATTTTTTTACCTTTTTCCTTTTTTCTTTATTTTCACCTGATGATCTGTCTAGTAACATACTTCCTGTCTTAGGACAGGTTCACACCATTTTCTTGACCAGATCTGGAACGTTTTTGCTGTGTTTTTTAACCGCAATTTCACATTTGGAATTTTTTTCGTTTTTTGCTTAAATTGGTCTTACAGGTGCGTTCCAGTGCATATGTATGTGCTTTTATGGGTTCCAGTGCATTCCGACCAGGAAAAATAGGACAAGCAGTATTTTTATAGTCTGGTCTGGAACGGAGTGCGCTGGTGTGAACAGAGGCCAGAAATAGGGATACATTAGGATGCATTTTGGGTCCGGAAACAATCTGGTCTGGTCTGGAGATGATCCAGACATGGTGTGAATGGACCATTAGGGTGGCTACACTCACTCTTCTCTGTATCAATGGAGGAGCAGTGTGGCCACTCTTGGATAACAGCATTGTCAACCTGTGTACATGGTGATATAAAATTGACTAATAGATTTAGGTGGACTTTAAATAAGTGACTAGCAAATCAGTTTTTTTTTTTCCTTTGTGTGATAAAGGTTTTAACTAAATTAATAAAAGCCGACTATTGTATGCACCCTTGTTAGTGTTTTATGGTTTGTCTCAACCCTCATTTTTGCTGGACAGCTTGCCCTGTTAAAGGTAGTTGAAAAATTACAGACTGACTGGCCGGATCAACAGGTAATAAACTAACCTACAGTGAGAACTTAAAGAATGATGCGGTAATGCCACTGACAGACCGCATTATATGTCATTATATTATGTCATTTTCTTTATTTTTTTCCATAGTTCCACTTTAAAGTGCATGTCCAACCAAAACATTTTGTCATGGTAGTGTGAAAAGATTAGAACATCTGTCATGCTTTTACTACAATCTGTGGCTCCATTACAAAGTTTGCTTTTTACTTTTTGTCTAAACAACATTTTGCCAGACAGAAAGTGAGTAAAACTCTACAACGGCAACACATGCAGAAATAAAACATTTTTTAGTAGATTGAGATAGACTAGAACAATTGTCAGTTTTATGTTTCTGTTTGTGTCCCTGTTGCAGAATTTCCCTCATTTCCTGTGTGGCGAAGCTGTTGTCACTGGGGAAGAAAAAGAAAGAAACTCTCTAGCAGAATCCTGGATAACAGTAACAAACAGAAAGGGGTTCTAATCCTTTCCCATGTTATTTGATATTAAGAAAAAAGGTTTTGGATAGACATACACTTTAACTGGTTCCATTGATATGCTTTCCCATCTGCCCAAGTTCTACCAAATGCAAATATCTAAATAACCAGTAGGAACGTATTTTTCATGCTCATTACCTTACGGTTAGATAAAACAGAACAGATGCATTAAAGTCTAATACCTCATGATATCCAATACTATATGCGGGCTGATGATCTACTAGAAGTGTGCCAGATGCTGAAGATCCCTAAGCCAATGTAACACTTCAGGAGAACACAGATTTAAAGTCACGGACAGAGGGAAAGGTAATTATATAGCTCCTCATTTACAGGTTTTTTTCACAACAAAGTTGTTTTATAGCCTGCTGAATTTGCTCATTGTCCAGCTTGCAAGGCCCATTTTATACAGCAGTCAAAAAGTTGTGATTAATGGCTAAATACAACATATTAAACAGAAATATATAACACAGACAATACAATATAACTATAAAAAAATGACCAAATTATTGTTTTAGTGGAGTCTACCCTTTTTTTCTTCCCAAGCATGTAAAAATGTACAGTATTCCTTCCATGAAAACCTGTCAGTACAAAATTTGTGCTTCAAGATTTTACCTACTGCCTTACCTGGTATTATTGGCACTGCATTTAGATAAAAGAACATTCTAATTAGATACCAGAGAGAAACAGACTTCCCCACTTCTAAACAAAGTAGTTAGCAATAATACAAAGGTTCAGTTGCTGTAGTTAATAAAAAGAACTCATCCATACTGCTACAGAGAAGATTGAAAAGAAGATAGAAAATTACATTTAAACCTGAAATCATTTACATAATGTATTAATTTAAGTTAATCTTTGTGGGTTTTATTAACCTTCATTTTGAAAAAGTTCACATCCTGTCAAGGTGATTAAAAGCATGTAAAGGCTATGGTCAAGCTGTTAAGCAAGAAAAAAAATGTTGTCTGACACACATGAAAACCAAGGGGACTGAAAAAAAAAAAGATACACAAAGAGTGAGCAAATTTCAGCAAAAAAGAAATATTCTTGTCAGTGCTAAGAAACATTTTAACCAGGTCATTTAGTTTGTGAATGCTTCCATGCCAAGAAATCCTGTGAATGGTTCTCTACACTCAATTACCAGTCTATATATCTAAAGTGAGAGGGTTGGGATGGCAGCTTTTAATGGGCTGCAAAGCACTGTTCTGCTTGATGCACAGATGAATATATCACATACGATGAGCTTGCCATCACGGAGAAAGCCATGCTGCTCTCTCTATTGTGGCAGCTCATAAAGTCATAAAAGCTTGAGAAATATGAAGTTTAATACAGCTTTTTCAAGCATCAAGGATGATCCATTTGCCTCTGCTGATAAATAATAACATGCAAGAAACCACCAGATTATGCAGTATTGTGTACAAGTGCATTAACTTATCATTATGGTAAACATCCTATAAAGTTTCATTGTTGCATCTAACGTTAGTTTTATGGAAATGGTGAAGCAGTATCAGCAGTCAAAAAATAAGTTAATGTAGTACGGTCTCAATGGGCACCTCCATCTTAAGGGCCTTACTATTCGTCATGTAGAAGAAACGCAGCTATCCAACGAGTGAGTATATAAGCTTGTCAAATGCTGCTCTTACATCCTTTCTGCACAGAACAAATCTTTTACAGAGTAAATAGCATTACTTGACATGCAGGCTGTAAAAGACCATAAAGCTTGTGCACACAGGTACTTAGTGTTAGCCTATGCACTGTTCTGATTGGCATGCACATTGACAAGCATGCTCTAGGCTTCAACAAATTATATTTTCTGCTCTATGGTTAACAGAACTGAGCATAAGTGAGAAGAGACACCACATCATATTTGAGTCACATTCCAGTGGCTACCAGATCAACTGTATACAAAGCTAAAAAAATATGTTTTGGCTTTAGATACACTTTAGTGTATTCTCTTGACTTCTTTTTACCCTTTTACTTATTATTAAAGCAAAACTTTTGTGGTTTCTTTTTAGATTTGTACAGAGGAGGGGGGAGGGGTTAGTAGCTATGTCGTGTTGTTGTCTGTAGCCTTGCTAGGGAGATTTACCTTTACTTCTGGTCCTGATGAGAAATTGTCCTAAGAACAGTAAGGACCCATTCACACTTGTGTATTGGGGCAAAACATGTTTCTGCAACTCATGGCAACACACCTATTCCATGTACAGTGCAATGCATTGCACCACAATTCAGTGCACTGTACACTGCATTTCACCACAATGCCCATGCAGGGTCATGCATGTTTTTTCATCCATTGTGGTGCACATTACAGCATGCATTATCGTATATTGTGTTAAGGCAGCCCATTTATTTTGAATGGGCTGCCTTAACACAATACATGTTAATGCAATGTGTAATGCACATGCATTACAAATTACAACAGAATGCTGTATCTTTGATAGGGACTGACAGTATTAAGAAAACTGTTATTTAGTGGAGTGTAAAAGAGGGTTAGAAAATCAGTTTTTTTATTTATCTTGATGTCTTCCTGTACTAGTGACACCTACACACTCCTTATTTATTCTGATGTCACCAAGACAAGAATTTGGGGGACATTTCCCCAGTGAGGAATCAGTAATAGAAAGTTAGCAGAAATTCTAACTCTTACCACCCTAATGGAAATTAGAAAAAAAGTTTTTGTCTGAATTTGTGCTTGAACATAAATGATAATACACAAAGAGTCATGAATGTATTCAGCTTTTTCACAGTTAATAACAGATGTATGCACTTTACAAATATATCAGGGCATTTTACATCAAAGTTTACCCACATATATTGGAAACAATATCTTATATTTAACTTTGTTCTCTCTAGAATGTATTATTCATTGGGTGTGTGGTTTGGCAGCTACTGATTGTAATGCTGCAATTCAAATGCTTATTCATTTACGGTATGCTCCTCTTATGCCAAAGCATGTTTTAGCTGAACTACCATTAAAATATATTATTAAGCACATTTGATTATCTTTCATTGTTGTAAAAAACTACAGAGTAAGGCATACATCCTATAATGAAAGTCAAGACACGTTGTTTAGCATAACAATACAAATATAAGTCAAAATAGAAAGAGCATCTCTATATTTTATATGACATTATATATACCTGTATTTTACTTTGTCTGTAATTGTTTTGTGATGTTAGTTTTCCTTTATTGTTGTGGGATGTGGAAAACATACCTTATCGTTATGGATTTATTAATATAGACATGAGTAGATGGTATATGATAACATATGAAAAGATAGATTGATTCCAAATGTTTTATTTAGGTAATCAGTCTGCATGAGAGTGAAACTAATAATCACATGATTTACAATCTTTTTTTTTCAATGAGTTATACATATATACTGTGTGTGTGTGTGTGTGTGTGTGTGTGTGTGTGTGTGTGTGTGTGTGTGTATGTATGTATGTATGTATGTGTGTATGTATGTGTGTAATACATATATATATACTAATTAGTGTTATTATATTACTCCTGGACACAAGTCCAGCTTGCAGCCTTACAGATTTGGGAAACTGAAGTCTCATGTAGAAATGCCAAAGAAGCACTAACACTTCTAGTAGAGTGGGCAGTGACCTGAAATGGAGGAACTTCCCCCTTCAGCTGGCCCAGTGTAGCCTAAGAGATGGTCCAATAAATCCAACTAGCAATAGAGGAGTAGGAGGCTGGTCCACAGGGATGATGAACAGAAGGACAGACTTGTGAACTGTCTCAGAGTTATATTTTCAAGTCACCCGAACTATGTCCACACACTGGAGGGAAATTTTCTTTCCCTTTAATGTTTTGTTACAGGACACATGGATGTCCCAATTAAATTGGAAAATTCCAGGATTGTGAAATTAAGTTTTTATTCAATATAGGGTTGAGGTGACAGTATAGAAACAGCCAACTTGTTTCAGGGCTCATACAAATACTCACCTTATCAATGTATGTCCAGTGTGTGAGAATGCATAGAGCTCTTCAGCAGCTGATTAGGCAGCAACACATTGATCCAGGCCTAACCATACAAAGGTCATAAATCTCATATAGTGTTTTCTGGGATGAAAGTTTCTTTCCTCACATGAATCAAAGTATGACTTCCATGTGTGATGGTAGATCTTTTGGGAAGTGGACTTCATAACTTTTATCATGGTGGAACAAGAGATGCCCCTGTCCCTCAAGACCTGCACTTTAACAGCCATTCCCTTAAAGCTCGCCACCATGTAGAAGTATGGTAATCCAGCACTTGGGATAGAAGATCCAGCCAATCTGGAAGAGCCCACTAAGAATCTGTCAGGACTCTGATCAGGTCAGAATACCACATCAGCTAGGGCAGGTTCAGAGCTATGAGTATAAGCAGAATGCCCTCCATTCAAAAACCTGTGGAGCAGATGAGGAAGGATTTTCAGAGAAGGAAGGGCATAGATTAAATTGCACCAATCCCACAGAGCCACCAGGGCATCGATTGCTTCTGTCTGTCATCTCTGTACCTTGAGATGAACCTGTCCAATTTGTTGTTGAATTTGGAGGCCAGGAGGACCACATCTGGTGCCCTACCTGTGACACAGGTTCAAAAAAATATTTGAGTGTAGGGCCCATTACCCTCAAATCTCCATGCCTGGGGTGTAAATTATAGACAAGGCTGCAACATGATGTTCTGCCCAGGAAAAAAGCACTGCTACTTCTTTTGCTGTGGCAAGACTTATGGTTAACCCTGATTGATTGATGTTCACCACTGCTATGGCATTGCTCAACTGGATCCTGCTCAGGGGAGCCTCTAAATGAGAGGTCCAGCATGTAGAGGCAACCACATTGCTCAAAGGTCAAATGTTGGTTGAGAGTTGAGGTTTCTCTAGCTGTTAGGATCCAGAGCGCCTCCAGGTGGCGCTGGAGCTGAGCCCTGCAGTTCCTGGGCTCACCTGCAGGATTCTCCAGGCAGCCAGGGGCTGCTAGGTGCCAGACCACCACTGGGTGGTGCTGGTACCTGCAGCTCCAGTGCTCACCTGTGGGTGTCTCCCAGCTGCCAGGAATCAGCCCATTAGGTAATACTCCTGGGAGAGTATTTAAACCCTCCCTGCAGTCTGGACCTTGGCTCAGGATTTCGTTACTTTCCCCTGTTGTCTGAGTCCTCTGGCCTGAACCCTGAGACCCTGATATTTGCATGCTATTTTAGTACCCTGTTTCCTGTGTTGTTACATTTTTGGTTTATGCCTGTTGTGGATTGTTTTAGTTAGCTTTCTAGGTTTATTAAAATATTTATATATACCATACTTACCTGGTCCGTGTGGTCACATGTGTTTGGTCTGCCTGTAAGGGTACCTGTGCAGGTGTGGGGTCACCTGCGCTGGGATCCCTGACACTAGCATTAAAGTTCCCTGCACCATTAGGCTACTTGGATTCCTGCTCAGCCTGTTAGGATGGAATGCATTGTGGTTATCTACCAAGAGATTGAAAGGAAGGATTTCCCTAACTCCAGAGCTGAGTTCCTGAGTCACCAGGCCAGAGACAACCTGGTCTTTAACAGTTTTCCCAAAAACTGAATAGATTTCTCTCACAGTGACAGGATGTTGGGTTGCAGTGGTCCAGAGAGAAACTGAGAAAACGGGAATAGCTTGAAGGATGATACAATCAGCCCCATGATTCTAATGCAAAAGCAAAGTCAGTCATCTCTTGGACAGAAGAGTGGTGAGGGTTGCCCAGTACAGCAGAACTGCTGCCCTTGTATTTGTGATGTTCCCATTTGCAAGCAACATCATCACAATTTAGCTCAATTATAAGGTAAAAACCTTGAACACATATGAATAGGGTTGCACAGATACCAAGTACAGTACTTGGTACAAGTAGGAGTACATGTACCGATACTTTTGAGCTCCAAGACTAGACTAGAGAAAAATTCAAAAATTAGGAGGCAGCTGTCATTTGTAAGGAGCACACAGAGCTCCTGGGATTTGTACATCTCTGTTTTAATGTACAATTTTGTTTTTGTACATATAAATAAAGGGATGAACAGATACCAGTTTTGCGAGTACGAGTACTGGTACATTTTTGTTTATTGTCATGTGACAGTTTTTCTAAAACAATACAGACTAATGATTTCAGGACAGTGGTAGAGCACCAGAGCCTGGTCCCAGCT
Source organism: Nanorana parkeri (assembly GCF_000935625.1). NCBI lineage: Eukaryota > Metazoa > Chordata > Amphibia > Anura > Dicroglossidae > Nanorana > Nanorana parkeri. The sequence goes on from NW_017306990.1 coordinate 600,432, forward strand.
GCAACCGCTGCAACCCTGATAGTTTTCATGCAAATGCCAAGTATCTGCACTGGTACTCAAAGTATCTGTGCATCCCTACTTATGAACCAACTGTTGGGAGCAGGAAAGGTTCCAATTGCTGGAATTGACCAGGTCACTGTAGGCAACAGGAAGAACTAACTGAGGTCAAACTGCATCTCTCTTGCATTAAGGATCATTGGTGGGAAGGTGCTACCTTATGGTGAATGGCTGGAACAGAGATTGAGCATGTGTAAAACTCCACCTAGAGGCACAACACTCAAATCCCCAGCGTTTACTAATGGTGCATAACAAGTCTAATAAAAAAGTGGGTCCTGGTACTGATCCCACATGGCCTACTCATAAATGTGTCTTCAGAGAAGAGATCACACCAGAGGCTGAACCACAACTCTGAACCTGGAAAGCACTCTGGGGCAAACTAACACAGTTACAACACAGAGGTCTGGAAAGCCCCATAAGCAGAGCCCAGTGTTTGAAGCTCAAATTCCATGCACACCCTGCAATCGTCCAGTTCAGCGGGTCCACAAATGGCCTCCAAAATTACCGGTGAAGATACACCAATCCGGATAGCTACAGAGACTAACTTAAGTAGCATGTAATAAAGACTTGATTGAAGAAAAAAACAATCTCGAGAAAAAGAAAACTATTGGCAAGTAAAATTGGTCACATTTTCCTCAGCAGAGAAAATACATGCAATGTCATAGGACACTAGCAAAAAAACAGTTTAAAAAAAAATACTCAAAGTACTTTTTAAAGTTTTAGGCAGCTGAATCTATGCTGAACAAAACTGCATATTTTGCCCTGGTCACAAAGATATGTCATAGCTCCTCGTAGAAAGAAGGGGCTTGTGTTCCTGCCTGGAGATCCGACTGGTTATAATTGCCCTGATTAGATTTGCATAATAGCTTACTTTATCCGATCCATGACCAAAATAAACTTGTGCAAAAAAAAACAGAAAATTTAACCCGATAGAAGATAACGGGTTAAGTAGCGGTCAAATTAAGGATCCGAACAAGTCAATGAATAGAAAAAAAGGAGATAATTTTATTGAAAACACATATACGTTTATACATTTAACTCATTAAATAACATTAATGCCCAGAATCTTTTACCATAGCCTAGTAGGGAAACTAGAAGATAATCTCCTTTCCCCTCATTTTCTCCTCCTCTTCCCCCACGGTCGGGACCATTCCTCCGGTCCTTGCAGTTCACGCAGGTTGACATACATATGGGAATTGATGGAGGAGAAGGGACCGAAGTAATAGCTGCATCGGTCACTTCCCCCCACGGTGGGGACCCAAGTGCAATATTGATCAGGGTTGATCCACATTTAATTTGCGACTGTATGTTATCCATGGTTTTAATGGTATTTAATGAGTTAAATGTATAAACGTATATGTGTTTTCAATAAAATTATCTCCTTTTTTTCTATTCATTGACTTGTCCGGATCCTTAATTTGACCGCTACTTAACCCGTTATCTTCTATCGGGTTACATTTTCTGTTTTTTTTGCACATGTCATAGCTCCTCCCCTGAAGAACCCCTCAACTTGATTTTTTGCTTACTTTTTTTACTTACCTTTTCGATAAGCCTTCAGGGCAGTGATGTGACACAGTCATCTTTCTCTTTATCTTCTGCAGCCATGGGCATTGCTCGGTAATGTGATGACATCAGCACCACTCTTTGAATCATTACACTGTGAATCCCCCTCAGAGGATGTATCCATGACTCCCTGCACTCACAGTATCTTCAAATAGGACGTAAGTATTGCAGCCAAAGCTGCAATTTGTAATTTTTTATTCCTCCTGGGGAATTTAAAAAAATAGCCTGGAGTTGGTATTTGTTACTTTGCAGCGATGTCACCAATTTCTCTGACTCAAGATGATATGTTATTTAGAAAGCTATTTTTTGGTTTGTTTTCCTAGATTAGATTTATCATGAGGAGAGCGCTTCACACAGTTGTGATATGTAACACTATTACTTTTGCTCTATGTATTATGCCTATATTTAATTATATCTTATGTAAACATAGATACAATTAAAGTTTGCCAGTGGACATATAGGCAAAGACTATCTTCTGGAACAATGTGCAAAGACAGTTTTTTTAAATCATAGTAAAGGTGCCCATACACTGTGCGATTATCGCGAGAAATCCAGCGATCGTACGATCGCAAAGTGTATGGAAGGCGTGCAAGCGTTTTTACTGTACAGTTGCACGTCTTTTGTCTTAGGAGCATGCTAGAAAACCAGCCGAAAATCGTACGATTTTCGGCTGGTTTTTAGCATGATCATAAGATCAATGCCGCACGGCCCGGTATGCGCACGCGCACACTGCCCGTTCAGCATTGAGGTCATCGGAAGCCCGCCCCTCAGGGGGGTGGGCTTGCGATGATCGCAAGTACGATCTGCCTGTCCAAGATGGGCAGATTGTACGTTTTTTAAATTACTTTACAACCATTGCAAGACTAAGGTCTTGTGATGGTTGTAAAGTGTATGGCCACCTTAAGAGTAGACATGCATGCAGCAATTCAAAAACAGTATTTCAGGAGACGAATCGCATTACAGCTTTAAATCATGGTGGTGGGAATGTTATGGGTTAGGGTTGCTTTTCTGCCTGAGAGCCCGGGCTGGTAATGGTCATCAACTCTCAACTCGGCACTAGAGGGTTATTTTACAATTATTTTACATATACAAAGAGTTTACTCTAGTACTAGTATGTGGCCTCCCCTTAGAATTACAACTACAGCTACAACCCCAAAAAGCACCATTGCCAGATGCTGGCACAGATATCAGGAAAAATACAAGCATTGGGTATTATGTGCATCCCACACACTATTAGAAAATGTTGGGGGCATGCTTCCAAGCAGCATATGTGCCTTGTGAATATAGTAAATGCTATCCTGTAGAATATTTGGCAAATAAAATTTAAAAAAATGTTGTGTTGTTGCCACATCTGCATTGGTTTGGTTGTAGTGCCATGTATTTTATCATTGTATGTTTTAACCAATCTCACATATTTTTTTTTGAAGATACGCTACCCAGAATTCTCCTCTATTACAATATTACTTTTACTTTAATGCCCTGATGATCAGTTTAACGCTAGACATACACTTTAGAAACACATAATCCCGAAAACCAGATTAAAAGATATTATTTATATTAAGAATTCACTAGATGGCGACATTCCTAGTACAATGCTTCCAAAATCTACCTCGCCAAACTGGTTGTAATTCAGAATGAAGTTTAACTTCTCTACAGAGGCCATCAAATACCTTGGCTGGAAGTCAATAACTACAAAGAAGAGTTTTGTTGTATCCAGGTCACTAAATGAATTATAAAACTCAAACAATCAACCACTGGAAGAAGAAACCGTGCAACAGAACTCTAGGATCAGTACCCAAAAGTACTAGAATCTGTTGTATGCTTTTCATAGTAGCGTTTGAAAGACAATAAAAATATTTTGCTAAACAAATAATCCATGCATATGTTTTATGTTTCAATGAGGAGAGAATTCATTTTATACCTGATTATATTTTATGTTGCTCATCAGCCAGAAGAAAAAACAGTGTTTAATTCCCAGTGGGAGCTTAATGCTCCCATTAATGCTCCACTGATAAAATAACAAGGAAAATAGAAAAATTTACTCATGTTTATTGGTAATCAAAATATTTTCTGATTCTGTAAGCAGTGTGCACAAAGTCTTTGGGGCTCTCTTAACCAATTCAAACACAATTATCGGTCATTACCAGCTATGCAGTCAAACACTGACATCCAATAATGACCCATTCACTTGAGGATAGACTTGACTTAAAAAGACAAAGTATTTTACAGAAGGTAAAAAAAAAAAACTGTGGCTTACAATTACCATTCTAGAACAATGTAAAAGACTTACTCGCCAATAGTACTGTATTTATATTCTGGTAGGTATATTGTAGCAGCAGCTAAATGCATTGATTTGGTTTACTAGTGGTTATATTAATACATTTAAAATGCAAATAGCATTTTTACCAAAAAATAAAGTGTATTAGTGAAAGCACTAGTATATCTATTAGGGCAGGTGCTCTCCTTCTTGTTTGATTGACAAGACATTCCCGACCAAGACCCAATATTTGTCAGCAAAACCATATTATAAAGATTATTAAACAAATACATTTTAAAAAGTGTGGTCTATAGTCTTCCAATATATAGAATTGCTCTTATTTTCTGCTATTGTATGGACAAGTAACTAAAATTCCCAATAAGGAGCAATTGTTAGCTCTACTGCATATTTGCTAATCAAATGTGGAATATAGAGAAATCGCCTGTCAAAATATAAGTAGCTATTTAATAATCCGAAACAATTGTAATCCTAAAAACAGGTATCTCATCTTTGAAACTCAATGGGTTTGGCCTTTTAAAAGGGGATTAGAATAATTTTCCAAGTAATACACTCCCTGAATTTCAATTGCTTTTATTCAGATTTATTTAAAGCTGCGATAATTCCAACAACCAATATGTGTCAATGTTAATAATAGACATGTATGTTTGGTGTAAACATACAATAGAGTTAACAATTGCCCCTTTATTTGCCATGAGTTATCAGTCTATAAATAGAAGAAAAAAGGGAGTTTAGATTATATTGGAGATTTTCTCGTTGGGAATGAACACTAACTTGATTGGCATAAAGGGTCTGAATTAGGGATATCCCAATACCCCTTTTTTAAGACAAGGTACTTTCCCTCATGTACTTGCCGATACCAATTTCCGATACTTTTTCTTAAAGGGACAGGTGACATTTAAAAAAAAAACAATAGACTAATGATTTTAGGCCAATTTGTTTATGATTATGAAGAACTTTAATTTAAGACTGTTTTAGAACAATACAACTTAAACCTATTCATATTTTCAACTGCGATCATGTGGGACCGCCCAGGCGGTATTGCGGCGGGAAACTGCGCAATCTGCCTGGCGCGAATAGAGTGCCATTAGAAAATAATGGCACTTCCAGCGCAATCGGCGGTGGTGTGCGATTCCGTGACCGCCCAGCCATCTGCTCGGTTTCGTGCACGATGACTGGGCGGTCACGGATTGCACACCACCGCCGATTGCACTGGCAGTGCCATTATTTTCTAATGGCACCCAGTCGTGCCAGGCAGATTGTGCGGTTTCCTGCCGAAATACCGCCCTGCCCGTGCAGTTGCACACAATCGCGGTTGAAAACACTGTGTGTTTATTCGCATGCAGATGGTGGGGGCAGCAGGGCTGGTTTTCATTTTTTTCAATTTTTATTTACTTTGTAAACATTTTTAATTTTCATTTATTTTATTTTTACTTTATTGTCTTTTAATTTTTTTACATTTTTATTTAGTTACATTTTTAATTCAATAAGCTTTTATTGAGGTTTTTCACAAACAAACAGATATACATAAACAAACATAGCATCCCAAGAGGACAGCCATCATCGAACAACTTGAGTATGTGTGAGAAGTACAAATTTCGCAGGTTGACATATGCTAGTATTACATCCAGATGTAGGCACCATCCAATCTATGCCGTCAGGTGAACATCAACAAAAAAGGCTAAACATGGCGTCCTTTGTAGGAGCACTAGAACAATGCCGCCTCCATGACGGAGGTATCCAGAGTAACAACTACAATGAAAGGGTAAACTGGCTTGTACCAACCTTCCTATAGCACTGAAATACCGGTATAATGGAGGTCATATGATATCAACCATCATACACTTTTGAAGACAGAACTCCCTGGTGAAGTGGAAGGTACAAGAACCAGGTAGAAACGTTAAGATTAAGAGAGACTGAAAGATGGAAATACATAGGTAGGGGGAAGGAAGGAGGGGAAGATGAAGACAGGAGGACAAGGTAGGGATGGGAGGATGAATTGATACCTCACCGGGGACACGTCGCCCAGTAGAGGAGCTCACAAGAAGGGTTACAAATGCCTTTCCCCCTCCTCTGCGCTACACACCATTATAGAAGTCAAGGGGTGATCTCAGCCGAGAACCCGGTAGAGGCTCGAAAGTCAAGCCACACAGACCATGTGATAGTGTATTTCGTACCCGTGTCACGTTCATCAGCCATCAATCGTTCCAAGTCCACAATGCGGTCCATCTCCAGAGTCCAGGGGACAACTGGCGTACGCCAGTGGCGGGGTATAACCGCCCTTGCCGGTGTCAGAAAGTGTCGCAAGAGCCCCCGTTTTACCGATTTCAGAGTGCCTGGCATCATAGACAACAGGGTAATCTTGGGATCATTAGAGGTCACTGAACCCGTCACTCGGTGATAGACATCCAGCACTTTTTGCCAGAACTCCTTGATCGGGGGGCAGCTCCACCAGATGTGAGTCATATGGCCCGAAGAGGTCTGACAACGCCAACAGGTGTCTGATACTTCCGGGTAGTAACGGTGTAGCACTGCTGGGCATCTATACCATCTGGTTAGAATTTTCAGGTTCTTCTCGTGGGCCTTACTGGCGATGGAGAGGGAGTGTGAGAGAACGAAAGATTTCTCCCACTCACTAAAGTTAAGGTTCAACTCGTTCTCCCACTTTGGGACATAGCTTGGTCGTCCCGGGGAGGAGGAAGCAGAGAGAAGGGAATAGAGTATAGAGATGGTGTGGGAAGGTGGGTGGGTCTGCAGCAGGATGGATTCAAAGTCTGTAGGCTCCGCTTCAAAAGCCTCGGGCTGAGGGAAGGAGGACACAATTGATTGGAATTGTCTGTCTGCTAACCACATAGTCCCTGCCGGTGAATCAAATGTGCTTTCCCGCATGGCCACTACCACCCGTCTATGGGACTCCTTGTTCCACCTCCCAAAAAAGGACCCATGTAGAGCCGGGGGGAAGGCTGGGTTGCCAAAAAGTGGGGTCATGGGCCCGATATATGATGAGATACCGCAGTGTGAAACCCATCAATCCCATATTCTTAGTGCATGATGAGTCAGGATAAGGGGGGGTGAGGGCATGGAACGAGACGTCGGGGGAATCCAGGGGAATCAGGACCCACTGTTTGTCAGCGACCCTGTGGAACCAGTCCGAAATGCGTAGCAGGAGTGCTACCGCATGGTAAGTGCGTATGTCTGGGGCTCCTGCACCTCCTTTATGTTTGGGCAGAGATAGGGTTTTGTAGTTTACTCGGGGGCGCGACGAACCCCATATGAAGTTCAAGAAGATCCGCTGTAGATGTTTGAAGAAGGACGATGGGGGAACAATCGGCAGCACCTGGAAAAGGTATAGGAACCTGGGGACAACATCCATTTTCAATGCATTTATCCTACCCAACCATGAGATATTTTTCCTATCGTATCCTGTCAGGTCTAGGGCAGTTCTCTGGAGGAGAGGGTCATAGTTTAAGGCAAACAGCTGAGAAAGATCCGCGGAAAGGTGGACCCCGAGATATTTCACAGAGGTGGGGAATAATCGGAATGGAAAGTTAGTTTGGAGCGCGTGCAGTTCCCTGGCCGATAACGATACATTGAGTATTTCTGATTTGGAAAGGTTCACTTTAAAGTTGCTGAACAACCCAAAGTGGGCAAACTCCTGTAGGAGGGAAGGCATAGCCGTATGGGGCCTAGTCACGTATAAAAGCAAATCATCCGCGAAGAGGGCCATCTTAGAGCGGATGGGCCCCACAGTCAGACCCGGAATCGTATCGTTCTGGCGTATGGCAACAGCCAAATGCTCCATAGTGAGCACATAGAGGAGAGGGGACAGCGGGCACCCCTGTCTGGTGTCGTTGGAGATTTGGAATCGTGGGGACAATTGACCCGGACACGTGCCGACGGGCGAGAATACAGGGCCATGACGTTACGGAGCATGAGGGGTCGGACACCAATCTGTAACAGAGTGTTTGAGAAAGTGCCAACTAAGGCGATCGAAGGCCTTATCGGCATCGACTGACAGAAGGCACATAGGGGTTTTGGACTGTATGGCATGTTGCATGAGCAGGACAGTTTTGATGGTGTTATCCCTAGCCTCACGCCCCCTCACAAATCCGACCTGATCTGAGTTGATCAAACTGGGAAGGAGGGGCTGGAGCCTATTGGCAATCAGTTTAGAGAACAACTTAAGGTCCACATTAAGGAGTGAGATTGGACGATAGTTCGTGCAAAGGGTATGGTCCTTCTCAGGTTTGGGGATAATTGAAATGTGAGCTTCCAGGGATTGGGCAGAAAACTCCGATCCCTGAGCTATAGAGGTAAAAACTCTCAGGAGGGGATAGGGCATCTTTGTATTGTTTGTAGAATTTGGACGTGAATCCGTCAGGGCCCGGACTCCTACCCGCCGGCACCGATCCCAGAACCAGACTCAGTTCATCCGAGGTAAAAGGAGATTCCAAAGACTCCACCATGGAATCGTCCAACACAGGTAAAGCAGTTTCCTGAATATAGGAGGGCATCCGGTCCCCCTGGGATGCAGAGGTCCGGTCTTCCTCCTCTATATTGTAAAGTGCTGCATAAAACTCCGCAAAGGCCTGTTGGATTGCCGAAGGCGAATGTACCAGCTCACCCGACGAGGTCCTAATATGGGACACAAAGGCATGCGTGGACCTAGGATGTAAGGTCCTGGCCAAGGCTCTGCCGCATTTATCCCCAGTCTCATATGTACGATAAGCCAATTTATCCTAATATCTACGGGTGGAGAGATCTAACAGCCCCAGTAGCTTCTGTCTAGTTTGGGAGATCTGCAGCAGAACCTCTTGGTCAGGCGACCCTTTATGGCGAGTCTCAAGGTCCCTGAGAGACTGGAGGGTCTCCCGGATACCCTGGGATCGTTCTCGCTTTAGCCGGGAACCATGTTGGATGAGGACGCCCCTGAGAACTGCCTTAAGGGCTTCCCATTGAGTCGGGAGAGGGGTAGGGTCTTCCGCGTGGACTGCTAGAAACTGGCCAATCTCCTGCGAAAGAGCTGATGCACACACGGGGTCTGCGAGCAGAGACTCATTGAGACGCCACGTCCATTCGCGAGGCGGTATCTGTGGGATCTGTAGTGTAAGTGTCACCGAGGCATGGTCGGACCAGATAGTTGGGTCAATGACACAGCATGGGGACCAATCAAGCGCAGAGTGGGAAGTAAAGATGTAATCTAACCTGCTATAGGATCGGTGAGGTGTGGAGTAATGGGTATAGTCTCTAGTCAGTGGGTGAAGAACCCGCCAAACGTCTACCAGTCGAAGGTCCGTAAGGCGCTTCTTGAGCAGACGTAATTTAGCATAGGATAGAGCTGAGCGGCCCACAGAGGAGTCCAATCCAGGCTCCAGAGCCAGGTTGAAGTCCCCACCCACCAATACTGTACCCTCAGCAAAGTCATCTAATAACTGCAGATATTGAACCGCAGCAGCGATCTGGCCAGTGTTCGGGAGATAGAAGTTCGCTAAAGTGAATGTCCTACCCCAGAGTGACAGCTTGAGCAGCAGGTAACTTTAGTTACATTTTTAATCAGTTATTTTTTAAATAATGTCCATGGAAACATTGATATGCCTGACACACATTGTATCATGAGAGATTGTCGGGATGTGTGCGGTGGAGGTGCTATCTAATCAAAGGAATTTATACAAATTTTGAGCCCACGTTGGTCTGTGGTTAAATAGTCTATGGTTTAGATGAAATCTAAAGAAAGATCTAACTGGTTTCTGATCACCTTAAATCATGTCTAAACCCAAAATCAAAAATGTAATACCCATTGTGCCTGCATTTGTTTCCTTTTTTTCCTTTATTTTCACCTGGTGATCCAGTGTTAAGTGTTGTTGTTTTTTAACTTCCTTTAACAGGCCAAGCTGTCCTGCAAAAGTGGCAGATAGAGGGTTGAGACAAACCAATTAACAGTGACGGGGTGCTTACAATCAACAGCTTTTATTCATTTATGTAAAACCTTTATCCTAAAAGGAAAAAGAAACGGTTGCTGTAACTGCTTAAAAAGCATTATCTGGATTTATTTTGTTAGTTAAGTGCATCTAATACCACCCTTCCCACAGGTTGACAATGCTACTATCCAGTTGCTCCTCCATGAAGTAGAACCAGGAGGTGTGTTACTGGCTGGATCACCAGGAAAATAAAGGGAAAACAACTCCAAAAACTAATGCAGCCCCCCCCCCCCC
>NW_017306990.1:610907-654451 GCF_000935625.1 Nanorana parkeri
ACAACTCAAAAACCTAACCCACCCCCCCCCCCCCACATTTAAGGACTTGTAAGCTGCAATATGTTGAATTTTTGTTTTTGGATTTAGATACACTTTAATATAATTTTCTGTTCTTATTACATCTAACCAAGTAAGTAACAGGTTCATTTTAATGCATGAAAAAAACAGAGGCATAGGTGCAGCAGCACTTCAATTATTTTATTTGTGACTAAGATGAAACATGTACAGTTCCATCATTTTCTAAAGGACAGAGTATTCTGGTGGCATACATGCAGTGAGTGCATGTGGATATTTCTGTATGAATCAGCAGAGACATATCAATCTGTTCAAACTTGTTTCTTTATTTGAGGTGAACAGACGCTGGGGGTCATATAACCAGCATGTGTTCACCTCAAATAAAAAAGCTTCCTTATCTGAACAGATTGGTGCAGCTCCCCTGATGATCACTAAATACACTGCCCGTTGAAAATGAGAGCACTGATACATAATCAAGAATCATGGGAACATCACTGCATAAAGACACATTTTAACTTTTTGTTTTCTTTTCTAGGTAGAGAATTTGCATCAATAAAGAACCCTGAGCTAAAATCCCATTAAATGTGGGTGGTCCTATCTTTTTTTCATCTGTGCTCCTTTATGACAACAATTTTTCAACAAACAAATATGCTTAATTGCTTGCAGAAATAAAGTAAACAGTAAGAAAAGCAAAATGGAACTTCCGAAACCTTTAGACACCTGGCACTACCGTCAACTACATCACTTTATATCCACGCTACCCAAACCGCTAAGGTCAATACACAGCCTGCAGCCTCTGGAATCTCTACTGTCACAAGCGTCACCACCGACTCACGGTGTCTCGCAAATATATCAACTGCTTCTTGCTCTAAGGACTAAGTCAGATCCACCATATATCTCGCAATGGGAAACTGAGCTAGGGTCAGTTCTGACAGAACCACAAAAAGTACAAATCTTGCAGCTCAACTCTACTTTCTCCATAAGCTCGCAGGTGATGGAATCATCTTTTAAACTATTGGCAAGATGGTACTACACGCCAGATCGTCTACACTCCATCATGCCCATTCACTCCTCGGAGTGTTGGAGAGGGTGTGGACAAAGAGGTTCGCATAGCCACATCTGGTGGTTCTGTCCTAGGATACGCCCGTTCTGGCAACAAATCCTCCAACTCATCACCTTAATCACTGGTAAGACGATACCGAGTGATCCTTGGTACTGTCTACTTCACTTGACTGACTCTTCATGTCGGACTTATAAGAAATCGTTACTCCCTCACCTGCTGAATGCAGCAAAGTCCCTTATCCCCAAACACTGGAACTCAACTACAATTCCGTCCTTAAAGGAGTGGACACACAAAGTGGATTATCTCTGTTTAATGGAGGAATTAACTCTCTCTAGACAAGACCGTAGGTCTCGCTTTGAACTTACCTGGGACTCATGGACCACTTTCAAACAAACTACACGCTATGCCGATCTACTATGTGGCTGACGGGCCTCAGTTCTACTCCCCCTACGGGGTATGGCTCTATAACTGATGTAGCTGTGGAGAATGGGTACTTGACCATGTAGATGTTCGGGGGCCTCACACTCGGAGACTGCAGCATCGTAGCGTTGAACAGAGATGTGCTACCTTTTTAGAAATGTAATTGTGAAATTGGTGTATACCAAAGAGCTTGCACCACTTCCCCCCTCCCCTACAACCTCCTCTCTCAACCTCTTCTCACTGCTTTCTGGCTTTTTCTTTCCCTTTTTCTATTTCTCTAATTGCTGGGGTTTACCTGGTATATGTTTTTCATGTCTTGTAATAGTCTAGTCATAGATGGAAATAGCCTTTTACAACTACGGGCTGCATTATAAGTGTTGTGAGTACCTAATGATATCTGGACTGGACGGTTTGTACTTTATATGTTTGTGTGTATAACCTTTTGCAAATATCAATAAAAATTGAATATTAAAAAAAACAAAAACGGAACTTCCGGTTCCGACGCCGATGCTGTAGTGGCGCTTCTCTGTCCCTCGTCCCGTCACCGCTCCAATAACTGACACCCTCATCTCATCACGACCGCAATTTCGTCCCCTCGAGACTCTGATCATCTGCCCTCATGGACAAGTACGTAGAACGCCAACAGAGGGTGAGGAGAGCCCCCCTGGAACCCACTGCCGACGAGCCTGCCAACCCCAATATGGCGTCCGAGGCGATGCAACAGGAATCTCCTCGTGGAGACGCGGTAAATGAGCCACAGCCATCCGCTCACCCTATCTCCCTCATTGACTACTCAGTCCTGGCCTCTGCAGTATCGCAGCATCTGAAGGCAGACATCTCCGCTGTAATAGCAGACACCTTGCATATTCACATGGGCAAGTTTACTGCCACACTTGAGGCACAGACACAGAGACTGCAGGCTGTGGAACAGAGGGTGGGCGATCTAGAGGATGACGCTGCAGCAGCACATCACTCCTATAATACAGTCACTAAACAGATGCATGCAATGATGGAAAAGGTTGATGACCTGGAGAATCGCTCTAGACGCAATAACTTGAGGGTCATTGGGGTCCCAGAATCATTAAGCCAGAGGAACTCCGCTCATTTTGCTCTATACTCATCCCTAAAGCACTGGGCCAGTTTGAGATATGCAGTGTGGAAAGGGCTCATAGATTAGGCCCTGCTTAGGATGATAACAAGCCGCGGCCAGTGTTAGTTCGCTACTTGGACTATCATGACAAGCAAACTATCTTCAATCTATGCTGCGCACAGCGCAATCTTGCTGTCACTGGTCTTAAAATACTCTTATTCGCGGACTACTCTGCTGAAACCACTAAGTTGCGGAAATCCTTCCATGAGGTGTGCCAGATCTTGGTGCACAGACGCATCAGATTCGCCCTTCAATACCCGGCGACCCTCCGTTTTTCCACCGAAGGTGGGAAGGAATGGTGTTTTACCTCGGCTCCCCAAGCGATGAGATTGCTTGAGTCCAGGGAGAATCAGCCTTTTGCCTCCCAAATTAAAAGCCCACCCAGAAAAAAGAAAGCCTGACTTTGACGAGTAGCACTTTGACGAGTAGCTGCAGATTCACATATGCCTGCGGGCCTTGATTTGCCTTTTCTCCATTGGTAATGGTGAGGCCTTTGACCTGTAAGCCACCTGTTAGGCTCGTGAGGTCGGGTCTGATTCTGTCCGGCCTAAGCCATTTTCCTGCTGTTACACCTACCGTTGTTGTATGAAGTGGCGGGATGAGGGGATCACTTATGTTGTATATCCCCTGCCACACAGACTTTGCACTGTGGATGCCAGTTGGTTTCCATATAAAGTTTGACTACAGTTGCCCGCATTCTGGAAAAAAGGATGTCCTCACAAGCGGACCCCTGTTTGTTTTTTTGTTAGTTTTCATTTTGTTTTTGACCAGGAACACACACAATCAATCCTTGCCCTGGCTACTTCAACACAAGATACAGCTGACCTAATTTATGATTACATGGATGTCATGCCTCCCATAACTGACCGAAACCCGTGGGCCCTCATGTTTGACTTTAGACCACACAATCTCTTCGGAAGCACTGGGACACCCGAAGACGACTACTCTGCCTCTACTTGCTATACAACTTTCCTATTGCACCTGCAACCCCTACCTCCATGGGACCCCCCCTGAGGATAGTAATGTGGAACATTAAGGGATTGAGATCGCCGAACAAAAGGAGACAAATTCTACGACATCTCAAGAAATTGAAAGTGGATATTGCATTCCTCCAGGAAACGCACCTCAAGGCGGAAGACATCTCGCGTATGCATCAATCTTGGGTGGGTACGGCCCTGGGATCCCCTGCAGCTGGCCGGTCCATGGGAGTGATCACCCTCATTCACAAATCCTTGCCTCACAATGTTTTACATCACCAATCTGATCAGATCGCTGGGAGATGGTCCCGTCTGTCCCTCCAGATTGGCACCCACTCGATGGACCTATGGAACATTTACGCCCTGAACTCGGACAACCGTCCCTTTTTAGACACCCTTCGATCCAAGCTAGCCGCATGCTCACCGGATGCAATGCTACTGATCGGTGGAGATTTCAATGCCACCCCATCCTCATTGGAGGACCAATCCTGGGAATACCCTCCTAAACAATGTAATCCCCAAGATGCACACTTGACCACCTGGATTGCGGCCTCGGGACTCACGGACCTTTGGAGACATTTACACCCCATGGACAGGGACTTTACTCACTTTTCTCACGCTCATAACTCCCTATCCCGCATTGACTTATTTTTTTCCCATACGTCTATGCTCCCCAGATTGGACTCGGTACAAATTGAAGACCTGGTTATCTCTGACCATGCACTGGTCCTGGTAACTATAAAAAATGTTGGTACGCCTGGTCATCCCACCACCTGGAGATTTCCTAATTACCTGTCAAGAGATGACACTTTTAAAACGGAGCGCACTAGGTGGTGGAGTGAATAAGCGTCTGATAACTCATGCACATGTATCCAATAGTGTTTTATTTTGGGAAACTGCTAAAGCGGTATTGAGGTGTCGAATTTTGGCCTATGCATCTTCCAAAAAACGTGTGACCAGGACCAGCTATGCAGAAGCAAGTACGGCAGCCAGAAAAGCCTACCTGGCTTACAAATTGTCCCCCACTCCTGTTAACCAGTCGTCTTGGCTGGCAACCAAACAATCCTGTGATCATTGGCTACACCAACACGACCTCATCCTTAGATCCCCAAAATATCTGGACTTATTTAATTTTGGCAACAAGGCTGGACAACTCCTGGCCAACCTGGCTCGGGGACGGTGCCCTCCAGCGCATATTCCGCAATTGCACGATGAACATGGGATTGCCCATACCGACCCAGCCTATATATGCAAGATCTTTAGTAGATTTTATGCCAAACTTTATACACAAGAGGAGTCCGACATGTCGGCGGGCTCCTCCTTCCTAGAATCCCTAACCCTCCAGTCGTTGTCCCCTGATCCAGACACCTTTTACTGATGCCTATATTCGCCTCCTTCCCAAAAAAGGCAAAGATCCGCTTCAAGCGGGCTCCTTCCGACCCATATCTCTTCTTAATTTGGATGCCAAAATGCTTTCCAAAATCCTGGCTAATAGGCTGGCGGCCGTATTGCCAAAGCTTGTCTCTCCTGATCAAGTAGGCTTTGTAATGGGCAGGTTTGCGGTAACTAATGTTAGGAAAATTATTCTGGCCTTGGAAGGTCATCGCCTCTCTAAGCCTTCTCCGCGTCCGTTGGCATTATTAACGCTGGATGCAGAGAAGGCTTTTGATAACGTCAACTGGCAATGGCTTTCCATGGTGATGCAACGCATGGGTTTTGCGGGGGTTTTTTTGAACTTCATCTCTACGATGTATTCATCCCCAAGGGCTCGCATCCTTACACCAGCCGCCATCTCCCAACCATTCTTTCTGCATAAAGGCACGAGACAGGGATGCCCTTTGTCACCCTTACTGTTCAACTTAGCATTAGAGCCCCTCTCCAGGTCACTAGCCTCCTCCTCGATATATAATGGGTTTCAGACAGGCCCCCATGATCTAAAACTGGCCCTATTTACAGATGACATAGTTCTCCTACTCTCAGACCCCTCCAGCCAAGTGCCCAGAGTGCTAGCCCATATTGACCATTTTGGCTCCTTCTCGGGTCTCAAGATAAACTTCCACAAAAGCGAACTCCTCTTAACGCCCCCTCACTCCCCCTTAGACAAATCCAGCTGGCCTCCACATTTTTCTATCAAAATCCAACAACGTACCACCTAAACTTCCACCCGCTAATCCACAAGATCGCCCAGGAGCTTCATTCTTGGGGCGACCTCCCCCCTCTCGATACTAGGCAGGTGTCATTTGATTAGGATGATTAGTTTTGCACGCCTATTATACCCTATGCAAACCATCCCTGTC
Organism: Nanorana parkeri; assembly: GCF_000935625.1. Classification (NCBI taxonomy): domain Eukaryota; kingdom Metazoa; phylum Chordata; class Amphibia; order Anura; family Dicroglossidae; genus Nanorana; species Nanorana parkeri. The sequence continues at coordinate 616,830 of NW_017306990.1, forward strand.
TTGCTTAAACATAAAGATATTCACACTCTGCATACGGCCTTCTCCAAATTCATATGGGGGGGGGGGAAACGCCCTTGCATAGCTCTGCGGAGACTCCAACTCCCCTCGAAGTCACTGGGAGCTAATATCCCAGATGTAAGGCTCTATAATCTAGCAAGCTTGTTCAGACATTTTAGAGATTGGATTAACGACGCCTCATTGTTCACTAACTCAGACCTGGAGAAAAGTTTAGTGTACCCTTGGTCCCTGTCAGGTGTTCTACATACGCCTATCAGAGCCCTACCTCCGGCCATAAAAAATAATGTTCTTCTGAGAGATACTATTGTCACATGGAGAGAGGTTCGGAAGCTATTTGAGCTCCCAGGGGTATGTTCCCCCTTATGCCCATTACATCTTCACCGGCCTTTCCCCAAGGAAGAGAATCCCCTGTGTTTGCTGAGTGGCACACCAAAGGTATATCCCACATCCAGGACCTACTAGATCCCCAGGGTCGCTGCAAGAAATTTTGGGAACTGCAAAATGAATTTCACATCGTTCCTAACCACTTCCTGCAATATGCTCAGATCTCACGCTTTATCAACACAAATCTCCCTTTCCCCAGAAATGCACTACCCTTCCTCTTCAGGAGATCCTTTCCTCACCCTCAAATAAAATGCCACTCTCCCACATTGTCCGCTCCATGCGCACCTACCTACCCTCTATGCATACTCGGTCTTGCTCTCCGCAGGTGACAAAATGGGCGGCGCTCCTACAGATCTCACAGGAGGAGGCAGACCAGACGCTACTCCGGGGATGGCTAAACCTCAGGAAGGCCATTGTTAGCGAATCCTGGAGGGAAACCCAATTTAAACTAATACACAGGGCATACTACGCCTTCAATATTCGCTACAAAAATTCTCCCCCGCACTGGTTGACGGCTTGCCCCAAATGCCAGTCTGATTTGCCGGATTTAAATCACCTAATATGGCTTTGTCCCCTCATCCAATCTTTTTGGACCATGGTGCTTCAATATATTAAATCTATATCTGGAACCCACAGGCAACTATGCCCGACACTATGCTTATTTCATGCAGCCTCCCCGACAGACGCAGCAGTTCCTCGTGACCCATCTAGATGGGAGCACTTATGTATACTTGCGGCAAAGAAGGTGATACTGACTAACTGGCTACTCCCATCCCCCCCACATTAAAGTCACTAAAGGACCTCCTCCACAAACTACTGTCCCTTGACCTATTGGATGCGCAGATGAACCAACCCCTCACTGCTGGCGTCTTTGCGACTTTTGTCCACCTTCTTAGTGACTGAACTTCCTACAACCCGACTGAAAGAGATTATGACAACGTTTCAATTCACTAAGTGGTATCTCACCTCACAGCTTGATGGGTCGCTTGGTGCATTAGATGTCTTATAACCTGCCAACACCTGACGCCTCTTGATCGGTTCCTTTATGTCCAGCGTTATACTTGAAAGCCGAGGACCAAACCTGGGTCCATACCCATGGTTCTTGCATGCTAAAAATTGTTATTATTATTTATATGTAAGTTTCTTTTTTTTTCTCTTTCCCAGATATGTTCACTATATATTTGTATTATGTCCATTCTAGGCCCTATTCCATTTCACCTGTGCCCCTACCCCCTGAGGGTTATATGGATTGATTGTGGCGTAGCCTTACGATTGAATGTTCATTCATGTTGGTCAACACTCAGTTACTACGATGTTTCATCTCTTATTGCATGATATGTATGTCTGTAGAAAAACTTTTCAACAAAAAAAAAAAGAAAAGCAAAACTCCTTTTAAATATTAGTTAACTGTAAATTATATCGAACATCAAAAGTTTTTATTTTAGTTTTATATAGCAATGTGAGGAGTTAGAACTTCTACCATTGCTGCCTGTGTCTCCACTAGGAAATTTTCCCCTCTTGTCTATTGTCACTGATCCTGAAAGTGAGAAAAATCCAACATTTTGAGTTGTCACCACAATAGAAATAGAGGGAAGTCCTATTGGGGATACTTGTTCTTGTAACACCTGTGTAAGAGGGAATTTAAAGTCACACTAAACTCAGTAGTTAAACCTTAAAAATAAATTCAAATACCTTAACTATTAACAAAAATGTAGCTTATTTGTGTATCCCTCAGCTGTAGACCCTTAAATCATCTCTGAATTGGTGCTGAGACTTTTCTTTCTTCTGTAGGGTGGCAACTTTTGTTCCCTATGGTCCCTGTGTGTGTTGTAAATTATCCACCACTTCAAGCTCACTCCTATGATGGACTGCAATCTCAATATAAACTAGTAAACTAAAAGTGAGATTTTAGTCCATCAAGGGAGTGAGCTTGGAGTGGCGGCTACTTTATAAAACACACATGGACCATGGGGAACAAAAATAATCACCCCCAGAAGGACGGACAGTGTTGGGACGAATTCAGGGATAAGTTAAGGATCTACAGCTGAGTGATACACAAATAAGATTTTTGTTAATAGTTAGGGTACTTGAATGTTTTTTTAAGATTAAGAGTTCAGTGCCAATTTAACTCACTTAAACCCCACAGTTTTGACTTTATATATACTTTGCTCAAATCCTCATTGATGGCACATACCCATGGCTACATTATTATATGTAAAGAACTGTATCAAAATGATTCACTTACTTGGGTCTGATAACACTGAATCAGTTTTCGGCAGGAACTGGTCACATCGCACACCTTGGTAGCCCTCCTTGCACCTGCAATAAAACAAAACGAGTGATAACAGGTTACTTTCCCTCTGTATGTGAACTAAAACTTGCCATATTTGGTTTAAATTTCAGATGATTCCAGAAATTCAGGCCGTGGGTGGCCTTGTCGGGATCATGCAGCTTGTCAAACTTCAACTTGAAAAATCAAAAGAACAGGCTGGAAAAATTGTCAGCCAAAGAGTGACTGCATCCAGTCCTACAAGTGCAGCTGAATACAATAGCCAGCATCCACACTGTTTAGCGTGGATGGGAATCAAGCAATTTCTCTCGTTCAGCCCCATGTAGAAATCTGCATGTGCACTGCTAGGCTAACATAAAATTAGTAGTTTCTGTTGAGTTTTTACTTTAGTCAGTACACATACTGTATTACAAGACAAAAAGAAAGAGAAGGAGAAGGGCGCCCATCCTAGTGCAGATGGTTCTTTATTGTTTAAAAATAGCAAAATAGAGTGCAAAGGTACTCACAATGGTAGATCGATTAGAAGCATAAATGGGTAGTTCAAGGATACATCAGTTTAAAATGGAACCCATGAAGAATTCTCTGGGTTCCTAGAGTATTGTAAAAAGAACCCTTTCAAATTAGATTTCACTCATGTTGTCGATGACAAAGGCCTAGTCTTCCTGGATCTTGAGTTAGGGATTGATCAAACAGGTACAATTATATCTAAAACCCATTTTAAACCAACAGCAGGCAACTCTTATTTACATGCTAAAAGTAATCATCATCCCAGATGGATTAACAGTGTACCAGATGGTCAGTTTTGGAAACTGATTATGAAGCTTTAGGAGAAGGTCTGACCAAAAAATTCCTGGATAAGGGTTATGCTAAAATGATTGAGAAGGTCTTCAAAAAACATGCGGCACCCATTCCAAAGAATAAGAATATTAAAAATAGGGATAGAGGTACTTACAATATCAGCTTTTGCACACAGTTTAATGATGGGGCCTCCACATCGCCAAAATCCTGAGGAATCATTGGAGAATTTTGGGAGAAGATGCCATTCTCAAGAGTTCTCTTCCAAAATATTCCAATGTTATATATAGAAAAAACCAAAGTCCTTTGCAGTGTGTTGGCTCCCAGTAGAGTTAAGTCCACGGGAATGTCCAATGCAGGCAAGGGGCTATTTGGCCAGGTAGGATTTATAGATGTAATGTTGCCAACTGTGGAGCATGCCCATTCCTCTAGCACCGGAAAAAAAGAAGTGTCAAATTCAAATGGTAAGAGTTTCCCCATTAAAAACTTCATCAGCTGTGCATCACACTATGTGATATATGGTATCCTCTGCCACTGTGGAAAATTATACATTCGGCGCACCATTAGAACATTGAGGGTTAGATTTGGGGAACACAAAAGGAAAATTCTCAAAAAAGTGGATGACCATTCCGTACCCAGGCATTTTCTGGAAGCACACAAATCCAATCCTACAGGATTGAAAGTATTTGGAATTGAAGAAATTCCAGAAAATCTTGATGAAGGGATAAGGTTCAAAAGACTTTGTCACAAAGAAGCCTTCTGGATCTACTCTTTGAACAGTTTATATATCCCAACGGTTTAAATGAAGGTCTCGAGTTGGCCACATCCCTTTAATTGTCCCGTTGAGAGATTATTGGTTTTCCAATCCAGCATAAGACTTCAACTATTCCACTGTTAGCCTTCAGTAATTAACTTTGACTGCTTGGCTTGGTCAAACTTTTCCCACACACCAAGCATTTCTCACATTCTAACCCCTTGGATGATCTATCATGCAAGATATTATACTGGTGCCCTCAACCACTGTTTAGTATGATTCTTGGGTTCCTTCTTTTGGGTCTAGCCCCAGTTGTGTCTGGCCATTTCCACACACATGTATATCTATATATATTTTTTTTGTTTATATTTTTATATATTTATTAATATTATTTTTTATCATAATCATTATGCCCAGGGAAACTATAAACTCACCCATCATATTGACATCATTATTAATAATACTTTCTTTGGCTCCCACTTATATCTTATCCTGTTTCATTTTTATGCTCTTGCAATTGAATGTGGATGCAATTTTTAAGCAAATTGCTTTTCCTTTCCTTTAATGAATTAATTCTAGCAGTAGTTAATTATCCAACACTTTCCTACCATCTAATGATATCAGCTCCTCATGTCAACGGTCATGACCATTACCTCTATGGATGTGTTTTTATTCATGGTTTTATTCATAGTTTTTATTGATTACCATACATGCATATGTAATATGGTATATGTTTGTGGTTGACTTATAAAATTGGTAATTTCTAATGTTGGTATTAATCTACATATCCATTTTTCACTTACGTTTTAATAAGCGTTGTGGCTTTTTGTTCTTTTACCTGTTTTTAATCATGTATTATATTTCTAGTGTTGTATATTATATTTAATCATGATTACAGGAGCTCACCCTCATATCAAGAATTTTTCACGAGTGAGAGCCAGCCTTGTCCCCTCCATTGGACTTAATAGCCCGTTGTATATAGATCTGTTCCCCTTACGTGACCCTCGTACGCCCGTATTATCGGGCTAGATGTAATGACTATTGGTTGTCAGTTCCGATGAGTCACCGGGGGCACGTCATCACACAGGCTCCTGGATTGGCCGGAGAGCCACACGCCTATCAGAGGCGGGGCTTGGGAAGCTCGCCGACCCTCAGTCAGATTAAAAATAGATGTCGAACTGGGAGGTGGCATCCAGCTGAGCTCTATTCACTCAAACCATTTTTATTGGTGTATTCCCCTATTTAATGGGATGATGATGAGGTCGAGGTCATGTTCTGAAGAAGGGGGTGTGACCCCAGAAACGCGTTAACGTTGCCACTCCATATTGGCACACAGGCTGATTGAAGCTTTTAAACTGATGTATCCTTGAACTACCCATTTATGCTTCTAATCGATCTACCATTGTGAGTACCTTTGCACTCTATTTTGCTATTTTTAAACAATAAAGAACCATCTGCACTAGGGTGGGCGCCCTTCTCTTTCCTTTTGTCTTCCAGTTATACAGTTCCCTTGGCTGAAGTGGGGCAGCACCCCTAGCAATCCCGGATATGCATTCCTCAGTTTTATGATCCGTTTTTGGTGCTTTTGTTTTGTGTACATACTGTATTACATCTATCTGTCTTGCCTGTTAACACAGAAATGAAGGAGGAGCTTTTTCACATATCACATATTTCACACATAATTGCACACAGAATTTTCCGGTTCTTTGCTTGCATGATCAATTTAATTCTTACTTTTAGAAAATGGTAAACTGTTTTCTATATATTTTTAATTATTTTTATGAACTCTTTATTTCACAAACAAACATTTATAAAAGGATACAACAAAAACTAATAAACGCAATCTATTACAAATTTTATTAGCCATAATGACTGTTATTTAGCAATGACAGCCAATGAGAGCTGAAAATAACAGCCATATGGCTGCAAATAATGATCATTGTGAAAGATAATACATGCTATATGAGATGAGACTAGTCAGACTAGTAGTCCTGTGGTAATTTGCCATTGGCAGGATTGTTGTATAGAATATTTACCTGCTTTTACAGCTGAAATGTTGCAGAATTGCTCACCAGCAAGGATGAAATGGCCGGACAATGCCTCACTGGTATGGCTAGCAAGGTAGCTACATAATAAAAGCAGGTGAGTGGTATGCTTTGCTCTCCTTGTAATCTTGTCACTGGGGAGTTTATGCCAGGACAGGATCGCTATTCTGACATAGAACTATGGGGTAAGTGTTTTTCCCCATAGTTCTCTTAAGGGTCACGAGAGGATATAAACTAGAGTCCTCTCATGACCCAAAGCTCAGTATAAATTTCCAAACACCTGTAGCACACCTTACTGGACTTCCCATAGGAAAAAGTGGGTGCTCGCAGTGACTGCCTGTAACATTACTGTCGAGATCCACCCAGCTGCATGAGTGACAGCTGGATCTGCCTATCTAGAGGCAGAGCCAGCTGTACACGCCCTCTCCCCCGTCCGTTCCGCCAGTCAGCGCTGGAGGATCAGAGCGGGGGGATCCCTGCAGGGAGCCTAGACTTACAGTCACAGCTCTCTGCAGGGAGATGATCGAGAATTTCACTCTAGACATGTGTGATTCGTTTCGTTACGAATTAAAATTCGTACGAATTTTCCTGAAATTCGTAGATTCGTAAGCATACGAAATACGAATGGCAGTTTCCGAATTTATGTCCAAAATACGAAATTCCATTAACGAATTTCGGATCCGAATTTATTTGAAACAGGAACTAATATTACCCCTGTAAAATGAGGTTGAACATGACAAGATTTTTTTTTTTATCCGAAATACGGATTCGCTGCTGCTGAGGGTTGCATTACAATACAATACACACACAGGCAGGGAATACGAAATTCCGTTGACGTATTTTCGTTCAGTTACGAACATTCATTATATTGAAGTTAAAAAGCAAAGTACATTTATATTGGAGTTGATGCTAATGGTAGTTTTTTTTAATACGAAATACGAAATTTGGATACGGAATCCGTTAACGGAATTCGTATTTAGTTTTGGTTGACCAATCAGAGGTTCTCTTCTGCTGCTGAGAGTTGCATTACAAAACAGGCAGGAAATACGAAATTCCGTTGACGTATTTTCGTTCCATTACGAACATTCGTTATATTGAAGTTAAAAAGCAAAGTACATTTATATTGGAGTTACTTGATGGTAGTTTTTTTAATACGAAATTCGGATACGGAATCCGTATTTCGTTTTGGTTGACCAATCAGAGGTTCTCTAATCTCTTCTGCTGCTGAGAGTTGCATTACAATATACAGGCAGGAAATACGAAATTCCGTTGACGTATTTTCGGTCCGTTACGAACATTCGTTATATTGAAGGTAAAAAGCAAAGTACATTTATATTGGAGTTGATGGTAGTTTCTTTTAATACGAAATTCGCATACGGAATCCGTTAACGGAATTCGTATTTCGGATACAAAAAGAACTACCACATAGACTCCAATATTAACAAAGGTATTTTTGCTTTTTAACTTCATCATAACGAATGTTCGTACAGTTACGAAAATGTGCCGAAACTAACGAAAATCCGTATTTCGTACGGAAATAATGGATATTACGAAACGGAACAAATTTTTTGACGGCACACAAGTCTAGTTCACTCAATTCCTGATCTATTGAGACGATGTGTGACAGTTTCATTGTCACATGTCGGCTCGAACTATGAGGATGAGTGATTTTTACTCACCTCATAGTTCTCTTTTAAGGACGTGGGTGTGCAGGTTTATTTATTTGGCATTCCAGTGCAGTTCTACCCAAATACATGTTTGGCAGCAACAGCATTAATGGAAGTGTATGGAGAATTGTAAGTAAGGTCAAATTTTAGACCTCAGAATGGTCTACACAATAAACTAGATGTGGACACCTGGCCACCCATTTCCAAAAAACTTTATTGAAATACACAGGGCAAATGTAGTATGTAATGTCCTGCCCCGCTGCAGCTTTCCTTTTGCACTTGTCAGCAATTCCCATCTGTCAAAATAATACCTAGGAATTGCTGTGTAAACACCGGAGCTGTAGAACGGACCATTTAACAGTGTTGATAAATTCAGAAGCAAGATAGATAGAAACAAAGTAACATTGTTACTCCTATATCTACTTAGTTTCATTAATCTTTTGATCAAAATGTTGAGCTTCAATCTGCATATAAAATCATTTAAAACAAACTTTGGTTTACCCTGATCAGCTCTTAATGCATTCTTCACCTTCTCCCCTTAACTATTATTCTCCTGTTAATATTTACACTTGTTTTGCTTCTATTGTTTTTTCAGTGTGACATTAAACAAAAAAGCACAACATTTTAAGAAAACAAAAACCTTTAAGTTGTATATAACTTCACCATGCTTTCTACTATAATCATAATTTTAATGTATTATAAAAAGTATAAAATAAAATGTATACTTTTTATCTACAGTAACGCTATTTTTTTTAAACTAACACTGATCAAGATAGAAAAAGTTTTTTTTTGTCTTTATGATTTGTCTATGGATTTCATGTAAAAAATTTTTTTTTTTATCAGACAATATGAGCAAAAGAAAGTATTGTTTGTACAAAAAAATATTATACTGATGATATTGTTATCTTAAGTAATGACAACGTTATTGCAGAATCAATAGGTATGTAGCAGAAATGTAAACATGTCTCTGGTCCATAGGTGGTATACAAGTATGAGGGCTAAAGTGTTTAATAAAAAAAAGCTTAATATTTCCTATCAAAGTATGCTGCAAAGGCAGAAAAATACCCAATCACACAAGCTCCAAAGCGTGGTAGAAAGCCAACAGTGCTTATATATTTTTTTGCACACAGTCTTACTTTGCTAGGTAAATGACCACTATCAAGAAAGATGCACTTAATATATGTAAGGATCATAATCAATTTCTTAATTCCACTGTTTATTTCACTTGCCCTTATTTATATTTCTATATGCATACACCTACACCAAGCTTTGCAGAAAAAGTGGCAGTGACATTTGCTTGAGCAAATTATAACAAGGCTTGGGGAAGCTAACAGAGGTTAAGCATATTTCTCATGAAGTAACTCTTCAAAAAATGTTGCTGCCATTGCTTGAGCATCATTTACAGTGTTAAAGTTTGTCTATTCCACTTTTAGTACTGCAGGAGGCAATGGGGCAAGAATTCTAGTCTCCCATGACATAGTAGTATAATTACAAACACCTAATTTCACCACACCATAGCAAGAAAAAAAGCAAATGTTGCATTTGAATGTAAATATGTTGTTTGTTTTGACTTTGCAGTATTGATTGCATAGGGTAAATTAAGTTGCCTCTGCTGGGGAGTACCCATTACTATTCCTGATGTCTAATTTGCTAAGCAAACCAGATAATGCTGTCTGTTATTAAAACCTACCAAGTAATTATTATCATCATGCAGCATGGATTAAACAATTAATAACGCCTGTTATTTCAGGGAAAACGTAACCATTCATTTTTCCCAGGTAGGCGCAGGTACAAAAATGCAGACACACAGGGAATTATTTGCACAAATTTGCTATTTGTTCTCTGCATTGTATGAGTGAACTGTTCCCCTGCCAGCATTTTGCATGGTTATTTGCTGGCCTGTGGGCAGGGAAAGAGCAGTACTTGCAAATAATTACTTCAGCTGTTTGATATGCTAATGTTATTAGTTAAATGTGACATGGCATGCTCCGCTTCTATCTTGATGTTAAACATACAAACTAGTATAATCCAGCCAGACTATTCCTGGAAAATGAACTAGGTATGAAATACCCCAGACAGCCAAGCACTCTTAGCAAATGCCACCCTCACCACCTGTAGTGTAGATTGTTCCGCCCTTGCAAACTGTTTCATAGACAACAGTTTTGAGAGAGTGGATATTTATTGTTTTAACATGTCTCTTAGCAAGAATCACTCAATTGACCATAATGGCAACAATCACTGCAATGCTCAGGTAGTGCTCACATACACAGGGAATGTAAATTTGTTACACTATGACTTATAGTCATACAGTGGCATTTTGTACCTAGTAGATTAATGTAGCTTGAAAAGAAGAAGGCAGATCTGAAGGAGGTCAACTGAAAGTTAATTGCATCTGTCAATAAATGGTGAATGATCTTGGAAGCCTCTCAAACTATGGCAAATGCAAGCAGAATGCACCTGAAAGCAAGATGTATTGACCGTCAACATAAGCCCAAAGCCCTTCAACACTAGTGTGAAACTTCCTGGTGTGACTGGACCTCACATGGCACTTTTGCTCTTTTCTCTGGCTACAGTCTTGCATGCCGTGTCTGACGTTTATGGTCATCCAATGAGAGCACAAGAGGACTTGTGTGGTTCTACACTTTCCTCATGGCTGCATTTCATCCACCAAATCCCAACTTGCACGTTACGTGTGTGTGAGTAGCCATGTTCTCCAACTACTAAAATTCACAAATTATTTTTCAGTCTGGATACCAGAATTATACAAAATAAACGTTTAGTTGCTAACAATTATTTTTTTTTACTACTGATTACTTTAAAAAAACTGAGATTTCACCCTATTAGGAACAGGTTGAAGCAAATGTGAGTGTATACAGTGACATCAATTCCTATTTAAAATTCCACCACTTTAATTTTCATCCTTTAGAGATTAGTGATGGGCTGAACACACCTTAGTTCGGATATAACAAGAACTTTAGAACAGGGAAAAAGTTCTTACAAGAACTTAGAACTCAATGAAAGTATATGGGACCAGAACTCGTAAAATCAAATGTCCCCATTTTGAAGGCTTATATGCAAGTTATTGACCATTAAACAGGGTAATGGGAGTGGGGTACTGCCATGGGGGACATGTATCAATGCAAAATACACTTTTAAAAAATACTATTTTTAAAGGAGCAGTGATTTTAACATTCGTTATAGTGAAACAATAAAAGAACCTGCTACAGCAAAACTGACATTTATAAAGAAAAAAATTACATTTAAAATTGCTGATAATTGATTTTCCCTTAATCTTCTAAACAACTGCTTGGGGAGGCAGCCTGTATAAAGAAGCCACATTTTAGGACACTCGGAACATAGAGTTTTTTGGATAAGTTCTGGTATCGCTTTTGCAGACTGTCTTCTCTTTTATTTTACTCAACCGTTAACATTACTACCTAATTTTTTAAAGGCTTTTGAGGAATTTGTCACGCTATCCTCCAAGATCAATCTTGCGAAATCCTCTGTGCTTAATATCACCCTTTGGGAAGAGGAGGTGGATTTTTGTAAATCCAATTTCCCTTTTACTTGGTAAACTTTGGGGTCTATTCACTAAGCTGCCATAGGCAGCCGAGTAAATGACCAACCTAAAGCAAAGTGAGCCGAACACTGTTCGGCTATTCACTTCAGGCTGGTACGGCTGATTTCAGCTGCATATCGCTGAGCGGCATTCGGCTCGGTTGTTCTGCTCGGTCCCTCTGTGGTACCAGAACAGAAAAATAGTTTAAAAAGTAAAAAAAAAAAAAAATAGAAAACGATTGTGCGGAGCTAACAATGACAGCTAGCGCCGCACAACAGTTTTCCATTGACCGGCAGTTCTGCTGCCGTCAAAAAAAAAACCTCTCCCGCTCCCGGGCGCCAAGGAGAGAAACACGGAGCCGTGTCAGAATAGAAAAAAAATAAATAATTTTGGCCATAGGAATGCATTGCTAGATTACTATTGGCTATTTCAATTTGCAATAGCAAATTAGCTATTATACCCGCCCTCTGCAGTAGTGGGGGCCTGATGGAGAACTGCAGCAGAGGGAAGTGCAATGCTAGATGGTTTGGCTATTGCAAATTGAAATCGCCAATAGGAATCCAGCAATGCATTCCTATGGCCAAAATGTATTTTTATTTTTTTTCTATTCTGACACGGCTCCTCTGGAATAATAGCTCTCCTGGGATTAGTAAGAATACTTTATCTGCCCCGAAACGCATGGGTGGAATGGGCCTACCGCATTTGACTCGTATTGTGGATTGGAATGTTCTCACTTCATGTAAAGATTGGATGACTGTTAAGCAACTCCTTTCTGATCTACCCATTGGCACTTGGCCGTGGGTCCAGCAACCACACTTGCCCTCCTCTTTGTCTTGTATCCTACTGTTGGCCCTACACTGCAGATCTTTCGTGCCACATGCACAAATCATAAAATCTCTAGTGCCCGGAGCCCCATTTCTCCAATAGTCATTAACCCTGTTTTCCCCCCTGGACACCATCCCTTTTTGCTACGCGATTGGAGATCAACCCTCCAACTTGATTGCACGTCTGCTTTTTCGTGGAGATGGCTCATTTAGAACGCTCCAAGATCATTTCTTTTGACTGTGTTTTTTTTACACTGTATTGACCTTTTTTCCAATAAATATTAACCTGTGTTTAAAAAAAAAAAGCTGACAAACTGCATAGGGAGAGATTATGGTAAGTTAGGAAACTGCACTTTGATTAGGATTGCTAGCTCTTTTGGGCAATCATGCCCATTTGCTGCAAATTTTGTTCTTATTATTTGGGACTTTTTGATCTTTCATTTTATTTTGTGGTTTATATCAGGCCAGTGTCCATAGCAAAGATTGTATTTTTTTGTGGTGAGAATTCCCTTTTAAAAAATAGCCTTTTGTTTTAGTGGTGGTATTTTGGGCACTTTGGGATTTCGATTTCTTTTGGGGGTTTCTTAGTTGTTATTTTATGTTGATAGTCCGCTTTTCAGTTTGGCGTGCTTAACTGCTTCCTGTCCGGCTGTTGTAACTAAACTGCCAGCCAGGAACATTTTTGGATGTAACAGGGCATTTAAAAAAGGCCTGTTAGCCCCGCGCCACGAACATACATCAGGTGCGCATTCGTGCGAAAATGACGATTGCAGCCATTACGCCACACATGTTACATATCACCATGAATGTCAGAGCACAAACAATAATTCTAGAGCCATTATTCACTGACAACATTAAACCGATGAATGGTAAAAGCGTTTAAAGCATCGCCTATGGCCACTTTTGGGTATGGTAGTTTTTTGCGATTTCGCGGGTGCAAAGGCTTGACATGTTTGGTGTCTATTCAACCAACATGACCCTGTCTTTTATATATAACTAAAAAATGGAGTAATAATAGATGTATTATAACGTGATATAAATTAAAAATTTTTGGTAATTTTTCCTTAATATAGTATAAAATAAAAATCCCATTTGTGATTAAATACCACTAAACAAAAGCGCTATCTGTCCCCAAAAATTGGTATAAAATGTATTTCAGTACAGCATTGCATGACTGAATCAATGTCAGTCAAAGTGACGCAGCGCTGAAAAATGGCCTGGCCTGGAAGGGGGTGTAAACACCTGGGAGGGATTTATCAAAACTGGAGCAGACAAAATCTGGAGCAGATTTGCATTGCAACCAATCAGCTTCTATCTTTCATTTTCAAATCCCAACTGAGCAAACTGAAGAGAGAAGCTGATTTGTTGCCCTGGAAAACTGTTCCAGGTTTCTGTCTGCTCCAGTTTTTATAAATTCCCCCCTTGTCTTTAAGTGGTTAAAGTGAAAAATTCACTTGTTACTTATCTTCTGTTTGTCCATTGCATGTAGCTACATCTTTAAAAAGAAGAATAAAAATCCCTGTTTGCAGGATATGCCAAGATTTCAAATTAAAAATCAGATTAAACAGTAATGGCAGTTTGCCCAAACATTCTGCTGGAAATGAGCATGCAAGAACAGAGACAAAAATGGCAGGACTGTCCCACAACATTTGTGACACATGCCAATTGTATTACACAGATGACCCTTTTAATACTAATTTAAGTGCCATTTTTGGTTTCTGGTATATCCTTGTAAAACAAACTTTTTTTGCAATTTCCAAACTATTGGATTATAAAGATGTTGCCTATGAACATGCCAGTTTCTGAATATGAGCATTATATTTTTGCTGTTTTCTGTCTAATATTACAAATTGGAAGGAGTCCCGTGTACAAGATCTTTGCCTTTCATGAGACACTCAACCCCTGTTGTTAGAAGTACATTTTCCTGGCTCTGAAGACAGAAGGAATTTGAATATCAGAGATGCAGCAGCTAGCACATTGTGCATTCAAAGTTGACTGGGTATCTGACACTACGGGGTTGATTTACTAACCTAAACACACACACACACCAGGTGTGTGTGATTTTCACACAGCAAAACGTATTTATCAACCAAAAAGTCTCTAAAAGCATATTTCCACTAATGCCATATATGGAAAAATCATGCACATGATGCATATATAATGCTGCTTCACAGTTTAGACAAAAATGGTTAGCTCATGCATTTACATTCCTGCATTCATCAACGCAAGCAACATAACATAGAGCTAATTTACACCACATTACCTTGCAATTCATTGCAGGGCTTTGAACAACACACCTGCTGGGTGTGTACACACTACAAAGGTGTTTCGATTCCTCCCATAGATCATGCTGGGAGGGAACACACTACAGAGGTGTATACACGTTCGTGGTGTGTTTAAAAGGTTAGTAAATCAACCCCTACAGCTGTGGTTTTACTAGCATTGGTGGGAAAAACTGAAAATAGCAACAGTTAGGATAAGAATCTCCAGTATTCCAGTACTTTTTTTTCACCAACATGCAAAATACATGGGTTTTGGTGCTCATTAAATACAGATACAATGCTGAGTGAATCTCATTAATCATACATTCTCTAAGCTGGTGCACCAATTTAAATTAACACATACCTATGGAAAATGCTCAGAGGGATACTCCCTTTTCAACAGCTACCCATTGGATTCAGAAGCTCAAGCTATTGTAGGCTTTTATCTGATTGTATGCATTAACCTCATCTTCTCATAGTTAGCACCCCTACTAGCTTCAGGAGCACCTAAGAGAACACTTACAATGCAGACCTGTTAAGTCTCCTGCTTTTCATGGTGGTCTCCCAGTCACCTGAGACATTAACAGTGCATTCTTCAAAACCCCTGTGTTTTACCTGAAATGATCTCCTGGGGATTCAGCTGTATATGATAATTTAGTGAGGTTTCCACAATTGAAAATGTCTTACCATTGGAACAGTAATTCCTCAGGGTGACCTATACAACCCATATAGGTCCATGCATCATCTCATTCTTAGGGATACTGGTATCCCTGGATATTACGGTCCTTAAGAAATTGTCCAAAAGTTTCTTGAACAAATCTACACTCTTGGATGAAATCACTGCCGATGGCAGTGAGTTCCAGACCTTAACCGCTCTTACTGTAAAGAACCCTCTTCGCCCATTGTGCTGGAATTTTTTCTCCACCAACTTTATGTGGTGGCCTCTAGTCTTTGTAATGGAGTTAATCTCAAACAGTTTGTTGCCAATGTTGCTGTCACCATTGAACATCTTGTACATGAAAATCATATCCCCCTTAATTCCAGCGTAAACTTGTTTAAGTTCAGAAGCCTTGTCTCAAAGCTCTGGTCCTCCATTCCCCTAACTAGTTTGGTTGCCCTCCTCTGGACTCTCTCCAGTTCAAGGACATCCGCGACCAAAACTGCACCGTGTACTCCAGATGTGGCCGAACCAACGACCTATATAGAGGCACAATTATAGACTTGTCCCTGCAATACAGGACAAGACCCTGCTAGCTTTGTTTACCGCACTGGCACTGCAAGCTACCATTTAGTTGATGGTCTACAATGACCCCCAAATCTTTTTCTATTTCTGACTTCCCTAGCGGCATACCCGTGATTGTATAGCCCATTTGTTTATTTTTATGTCCAAAGTACATTACTTTGCATTTATCGACATTTTACCTCATCTGCCATAGTATTGCCCACTCCCCTATTTTATCCAGGTCCTCCTGCAATGTTACATTGTCACGATCCATTTCTATTAGCCTCCCTATTAAGAACAAACTGAACTATTATTTAAAATTGTATGTAAGGTTTTTTTTTTTCATAAATACATTACTTGGGTAAATTGATTATTTTTTTATCAGCCTATGAGTTTACTTTGGCTCACTTAATAGTGCTATAAGCTCACTAAAATAAAACAAACAAAAAACAATCTTTTAGGGAACTGCTAAGCAATTAGTGCACTTCATAATGTTTAAAGGACAGTTGACCATCTGCTCTTAAGGTATTCCGCCAGTAACTTACCTAGAAAATGTCATATTTCCCAATTCACTGGCATAATAAAAAAAAGTAAATAGACTGTCCGGGGGTTCTGTATTACTATGTAAAGCAGTGGTTCTCAACCTGTGTAACCTCAGGACCCACAGTTGTCCTTGGACATTAAGTGGTGACCCAAGTCGCATTGCAATGGAACGCACGGCATTGCGGTACCATGCGATCTGGTGCAGGGGATCCGTGCGATCCTCAGCTTGGGATCCAGTGCTGGGCTGTGATGGAGCTCCATCCATACATGCTTGTACAAATCCCTTGTGCGACGTGTAGAGGTGCTAGGAGCCAGAATCTGATGTCACTCCGATCCAGGCATCTCTACAGGTCATGCGAGGGAGCTCTAAGCAATGCATTTATGGATGAAGCTCCCTCGCAGCCATAGCCCCAGCTCGCCCCACCTCAAGCTGACACTTGGCGCTGGGCAGAATATTCTGAATGGCTGCCCGGAGCAAGAACTGATATTGCTACACTAGGGGGAAGCTGAGTAGCCTCTCACATAGAAAAGTAAAAGGCACGTGGCGACCCACTGAAAATTAGGCCGTGACCCACTTTTGGGCCACGACCCACCAGTTGAGAGCCAAGGATGTAAAGCATCTCTGATGACCATTGACTTCCTCAGACATGCTCTTCTATAATTCAAATTTTAAAATTGACTTAACATCTAAAGTCTGGCATGCAAACAGACATTTTTCATTTCAACTTTAATTCCAATTAGAACATTTTTAATTCCAATTAGAACAAGTGCATGTGATAGTACCTAAACACCCTATTCTTCTAGTCTTAAAGAACCCTATCAGGGGTTTGCAGCCATACCTCACTCAGTCCTGCTTTGAATTATTAGACTCATTGATTGCATCTTCAGGAGGCTTGATTTAGAAACGGCAAGTGATAATTCACAGAGACACAATACAATGGAAGTAAAAGTGGGTCTGGGCAAAACAGCTACAAAATGCTAACTGTAAAGCTATATCATTTTACAAATGACTTATCTTACATTGTTTGTAAAGTAATGTTACCTGCATCTATGTTAGCTTTAAAAGTAAAATATGTTGAATGGATGCCAGACCAAATGGGTGAAAAAAGTCTAAAGATTCTTTAATTATTTACTCACAAAGGAAAACAGCTAAAGTGTTTCAGGAACAACATCACTTGGCCTTCATCTGGACTTGAGATAATATAGTGGGGACCTAAAAAACTCAAAGGACTGAACCAAATGAATCTAATAAATTTATGTGGTCTGAATTCTTCTTTTCAACTGTAATTACATGAAGTGATCAGCAAAAGATTGTTGCCGATCATTTCATGTAATTACAGTACATGTAATTACTGGAAAATGCTTCACAGTAACAGGGAGAAGAAATTAACCCACTTAAGTTAGGGAGACCTGCAGAGTCAAGGCTACAACATAGTGAAAACACACTAAATTTAGTTAGGGATGCCATAGCATAGGGCAGGATACTACATACTATTTAGACATCTCTTCTACATTTAATACAGGTACAACATGGGTCTGAGATACTGGTGACGGAATCTAAAATACATACTTCATATGCTTTCCTTTAAAATAACGTTTTTTTCCCCCCCAGAAATAACACTTTAAAGAGATAGAAATTTAATTTTCTTTTCAGAAGGGACATTTGCTACTGTGTCTTCAATTTAGGAATGTCTTGACTATTAGTATAGTCATGCGCAGATTTGTTTTAATTGTCACTATTTAGTGGGAATAGAAAGGAGAGAACTCCAAATGAGGATTCTACATCCTGCTATGTCATATGGAAAGAGAGATCTTAGCATTTTAGAGGTTTGCATTTTTTTTACATTTCTGTACATTTATATGAATACATAAATGTGTTTAAAACACATCTGCAGAAACGTCCAATTATAAATAATATGCACTCCAGTCAAAATGAAAATTAATGCTTGCAATTTATACAGCACGGGCTGTTGTTTCATAGCCATAAATTTGATTCAAACATGCAGTGACAGTCTGAATGTAACTGTTGATGAGAGAGAGAGAGATACTCCTATGATTTTCATTGCAGTGTATTTATTTTTGGAACATGGGCTTGAGTGACTGTGTTAGGAAAAATGCTTTTTTTGTGTGTGCAAATGAACAAATCTTGGTTGCAATCAATGGGCCGCATTTGTGGGAGTATTTTGTCTATAGTGTACCATACAAAATGTTGATTATGAAAGAAAAGTAAAGGTTTTCTGACAAATCTGTTGGGGTGTACTCATTTTTGCTGAGCACTGTATAAATGCATTATATATATATAATTTATTTGATAATAATAGCAAAGCTAGCAGATATACTTGCCCTTCCCTTTCACTCATCACTTAGAAGAATAAACAAATAACTGTTATTACTTGCCTAACATTTATATCTTCCAAAAATTAAATGATATCCAATAATACATTTAATCATTACCATGTTCGCAAAAAATATTAAAGCTGATCTCCTGGCTCCGCAACCCCCAACTGATCATTGTCATTTCAACAAAAAAAATCTACATGCCTTTTTACTCATCTAAACATGACACTCCAATACAGAGCCTTCTCTCTTCTGTTTACAGGAGGCAGGGACCTTTATCACTGCCTGCATGAGCTAGAAACTTCCAATTGGCTGTCCAGCAGCAGGGTCCTCTTAGAACCTGAAGTGGAGTCTGCAGTGGTGACAGTGGTCTTGGGGGTAGCTGGATAGTGGTCTTAGGTGAGTATATCTTTCTTCACAATGTAAGAAAGGAAAAAAAGAAAGGACAGAATAGGATACAGGGGGTGAGAGGGAGGTTATTATTTGCCTGGAGATGAGCTTTAAATTACTTTATGCACATTAATACTTATTTTTAACAAACAAAAGGAACTGTTTTAAGTGCAATAACATAATTTCAGAATAGTATGCAAATGACAGGGCAACCTTAAACTACAACTGCTTTTGTATCCATTTAAATATGACACCATTTAAATATTATAAACTAGTGCATCACTCATTTTGAGCTTGCTCACACAGGGCTTGGGAACAAAGTGCCTGGAAGCTAAGTGGCGTTAAAAAATTTGGATTTGAACTGTTTGGGATATATTGAGTGCTTGATTTTTTGAATACTTGTTGTCTCCCTTCCTTTTTAGACCCCTTTTTTAGTATTTAAAAACTCTTTTTCCTTTTCTGTCAGTTTTTTAAACTGTTCAATTTTTTTTCCCTCAGGTTGCAGTGCTCTTGTTAGGGGGAGGGGTTAATTGAGCTCAGGTGTCTCTCATTGAGCAGGTGTATTATAAACTAGTGCATCACTCATTTTGAGCTTGCTCACACAGGGCTTGGGAACAAAGTGCCTGGTAGCTAAGTGGCATTAAAAAATTGGCGTTTAAACAATTGAAGTTTAACCAGGGCGGTTGTAACTTCTAGTCGTTGTAGACCACAAACTGAAAGGTAGTTTGCAGTGCCAGGCTGCTGTAAACAAAGCTAGCAGGGTCTTGTCCTGTATTAAAAAGGGGATGTATTGCAGGGACAAGTCTATAATTTTGCCACTTTATAGATCATTGGTTCAACCTCATCTGGAGTACGCGGTCCAGTTCTGGTCACCAGTACTAAGAAAAGATGTCCTTGAGTTGGAAAAAGTCCAGCGGAGGGCAACCAAACTAATTAGGGGTATGGAGGACCAGAGCTACGAGACAAGGCTACTAAATTTAAACATGTTCACATTAGAGGTGAGGAGATTAAGGGGGGATATGATTTCCATGTACAAAATGTTCAATGGTGGTAGCAACATTAGCGATAAACTGTTTAAAATTAACTCCGTTACAAAAACTAGAGGCCATCACCTAAAATTGGTGGAAAAAAAATTCCAGCACAAGGGGCGAAGGGGGTTCTTCACAGTAAGATCAGTTAGGGTCTGGAACTCACTGCCACAGGCGGTGATTTCAGCAAATAATGTGGAATTGTTCAAGAAACTTTTGGACGATTTCTTAAGGGACCGTAATATACAGGGGTACAGGTACTCCTAGAATGAGATCCTAATAGGTTGGACTTGATGGACTAATGTCTTTATTCAACCTCAAATACTATGTAACTATGTAACTATGTAACACCGTGTTCCACTATAGAAGACATATTAAGAAATGCATAATTAAAATATCCCTTGTTAATGACCCCCTTGCCCTTATGTAAGGAGAGTTCCTCTAATCCTGCAAAACAACATCATTTTTGTGCCTGTAGTTCAATTGGATATGCCTAGTAGGGGGTTTAATATCAAACAAACTATGACAATTATGGCAATTTAGACTTTCAAAGGAGTATATAAAGAATCTTGGAATGGTCATCTTAGGGGTGTTGAATAAACTCTGACAACTGTATGAAGGGCCAAATAATTATCAAATCAACCAGTTTGAAAAAAACCTGATTCTTCACCAAAAATACATTGTTTTTATTTATTTGCAGTTATTATTCAGATTATGATAATTATATTCAAAACGTCTGCATAATTATTAAGTTCTGCTGAAAAGAAACATAACCTTGTCAAGCAGAATATATAGAACAATATCAGCGCTGAGGACATTATCATCATATGGCATCTCATTCAAAAATCAAATATTCATGCTACTGTAATTGCCTGGGAAAGATCAGAAAACTGGTCCTTACCTAATTGATCTCACAAGACCTGCATTAGATGGGAAGTTTAAAATGGGTTTTGCATTTTCCAATTACCGTATTCTTTATTTCTCCTGAACACCTAAAAATGAACACCTTAAAAAGGTTTTACGAAAAAAGACTAGATATATTTTTGACTCTTAGTGAAATCACTTGCAGGATTTATCAGTTTTTCACATTTATGAGATGACAACTGATGAGTGAAACTAAGAACTGATAAGAATATAGACAACTTCAAAAAAAGAAATAATCGAGTTCTTTGCAGAAGTCAGTGACAAAGTCAAATAAAGGGTTCATATCCTGACACTGCCCTTAACATCTATGCTTGTCTTTCTTTGTGTTTAGTTGGTAAGATTAGAAGGGAACAAAGTTTTACCCCATTTGAGGGGATACTACCATGACTCAAAAAGTCTTCAAAAAATGTAGTAAAACGTATAAATTTATTAGATAATTAAATTTAAAAATGCACGTATATCAAAAAACAGACAGACATATATTATACATATAAGACAAAAGCTCGGCTAAATATGAAAAAAAATTTAGAAAAAAATTTGTTTTTTGAAAAAATTATCTTTTTAGTATATATATGTGGTATATGTGGTATATGGCCCACCTTCTGAATACCTCTGTGCGATATTTAAGCCTTGTATATATTGTATACTCTATTTTGTTATCTTGGATAGAGATTTTCTCAGAAAATCAAGAGAATAAATCCTCCAGCACAGGTACGGGTTAACATACACGTGTATGAAAGGGGGAGAAAAAAAGAGAAGAAAAAATTCCAAAAGAAAGTTCAAAAAACGTTCATGTATATTGAGAAGATCTTAAATTGCACTCACGGTAGTGTTTGGCTTTTTCTCAGAGAAAAGTGTATGATCCGGGCTATTGACAAACTAGGTTCAGGAGAGAGTTATCCTTATCTCGGTTTTATTCAATGTAGACGGCATGTGCCAAAGATCTTCGCTGAAAGGATATCTTTATCTCGGCTTTTCAAATGTTCACCGTGGATGCGGTTAGCCTTAGCTGAACCTTTGTCTTTGGTTGTATAGTGTCCACGTCCTAGACAGGATAGAAGCCCAATGTTGGGGTGGACAGCCTGATGGTGTGTGCTTGATCTCCTTAATTGTGGATTCCTGATTCCAACAGCTGTGCAATAGGAGGAATTTTATGAAGGTTGCTTCTCTCCTGGCAGTTCCTTAATGTATCATATGATATATCCGTGGAGGTATTTCAGACAGAGGCGGCCATAGCCGAGATATGTCTTGCAAGGGCACCAAGCCTAACGCCTATAACGCGCTTCACCCCCCGCCGGGGGTTCGTCAGAAGGGCGTAATCATATTTCATATTTAGCCGAGCTTTTGTCTTATATGTACAGGTGAAACTCGAATAATTAGAATATCGTGCAAAGTTAATTTATTTCACTAATGCAACTTAATAGGTGAAACTAATATATGAGATAGACTCATTACATGCAAAGCAAGATAATTCAAGCCGTGATTTGTCATAATTGTAATGATTATGGCTTACAGCTCATGAAAACCCCAAGAACCCCAAATCCACAACCTCAAAAAAGTAGATTATTACATGCAATCAATAAAACAAGGATTGTACATAGAACAATATCGGATCTCTGAAAAGTACAAGCATGCATATGTACTCAGTACTTGGTTTGGGCCCCTTTTGCAGCACTTACTGCAATTACTTTTGCACGATATTCTAATTATTCGAGTTTCACCTGTATAATATATGTCTGTTTTTTGATATGTGTGCATTTTTAAATTTAATTATCTAATAAATGTATACGTTTTACTACATTTTTTGAAGACTTTTTGAGTCATGGTGGGATCCACTCAAAGGGGGTAAAACTTTGCTTCTGTTATAACTAAAACAGGGGACCTACCATAAATTTATATACTTAGTATTGTTACAAACTATTTACTTTGTTAACCTCCCTTCTCTGTTTATATATCTAAAATTAGAAAGGAACTGACTGGAAACTCGTACAATATACTTACTTGAATATCAGAGGCTCATTTGAAAAGCAGCAGTATTGCTGCACCATAATGGGGGGAATTCGTAAAACTGGAGCAGACAGAATTTTCAGCTTCTTTTTTTAAAATTGAAACAGATAGGTGATTGGTTACCATGTGCAATTGCTCTGTCTGTCCCAGTATTTATAAATTTACTCTGTGCTAACAAAAGACATAGCCTGTTAAAAAAGTAACAGAAGCCAGGAGGAAATACTGATCATGTGACCTGTTAATGTCACATGACCAACTCTCCTCCAGTTATGGAGTTTTTTCTGTTCTGTTAATCTGAAAGAACAGTGTCGAGCTCTGGTGAATACAAACTGCTGCCTTAATGGTATGAATAGGATGGGCCAAAGCATAACTGAGAATGGACAGCTATAATACTCTCAATTATAAATAAGCCCAATACTGTCCTTTGTGTATTTCTTCCTGCTCTCTCTCTGTATGCAGGCTGATTGGTCTTGTACCCATCACCTGTAGTTTTCTGCAGACAGCCTGTACATACTGGGACATACTGGGTACTAAGTTCTACTCCATACACAGGCTATGTGAGGCACAGTGTTGGTGGCACTGCTACTTTTACAAGTTAATAATTTGTTTTTCAAAGGCATTTGCTGCACACGGCTATAATGTAACATATTGAAATTAAGGTATCTAAAGGTGGATTCCATCTCACTTTAGAGTGATTTCCTCCCACTTCCTTTGTGTATATTTAGGACTAGAAGTAAAGATAAATCTCCTCAATGAGACACAGCACAAACAGCTGCTATCTAGGGATTCCTAGAAAACTGTGATGTCAGAAGAAAATAAATACCTTACAACAGCATCTATTTGCAGGTACTGGTAGATGTGATAGCAAAAGCAATGCCATGGGTCACTTTAGACAAAACATTAATTATGTATGCATTCTTCATATATTTTAATTGTGCATGCTTATTTATGAAAAGCTGAAAAAACAATATACTGCACATGTTACGTTCACTCCAGACATTTTGGTTTTGGTTGGTCTATATTGCTAATCACAAAACTAACCAAATAGTCCTCTATGAATATAGATTTCTTTAACACTGACATATAGTTAATTTTTATTTTGTATTCTGTCTGATCAGCTATGTCAAAACTAATAAAACTCCTTTTGTATGTGGGAATCAGATTTGGACAAGGTTAATTCATGCTGAGAGCCATTTATCCAATACTCATTAAACTGAAAGGTCTGTCATAGAAAAGTGAGAATATCAAAATATGCCAAAAAAGGCCACATTATTTAGTGGAATTTAATAAAAAAGTGATTTTGGTTCTTAAACTGTAAATTGAAAAATACAGGCATAATTAAATGTTAAAAAGAATGTTACGACTTCCGGTTCCGGCGCCCAATGAGCTAGTCGTGTGCAACATCGCTCCGTCCCGTACAATTATCGAGTGCACCGCTCAGCTCTCCCCTACTGCTCAGAAGCTATCGGAACACCGGACCGAAGCATCTACCCGCATGGACAGATTCGTTTCTCGCCCGCAGCCGACGAGAAGGGCCATCGTACCTCCTTCCAGCGACGGCTCTGAGATTCCCAAGATGGCGGAGGCAGATGACATGCAGACATCGCCTGGCGACGCTGCAGAAGGTGAGCTCTCTCCTACTGTGCCTCTCCAGATGGAACATCAAAATATAGCGGCGGCTGTTGCTGCCTATCTCAAGGCTGACATGAAAGCCATTATAACGGAGGCAATACAGCAGCAGTTAGGCCCCCTCCAGCAAACAATAGAGACTCATGGCCACCGCCTGCAGACGGCAGAGCAGCGGGTCAGTGATCTGGAGGAAGCTTTCCTCACTACAACATTATCCTTAGATCAACTTAGGGACCTCATGTTACCCTTCCGGGCCTCCAAATGGTATGATATAGCCAAACTAGACGGCTCCTTGGGAGCCTTAGATGTCCTATAATACTGCCTCTGGCGTAGCCCTCCCGCAGGGTACTGGGCTGCGGCGGTAAATTTTAGTACCCCAAGACACAGGAGAACCAGCCCTCTTTCCTTGTTTTGTTCCTCTGTCTGCCATGCCTCGACCCTGGACATTCATACGGTCTGTCCCATTGTCCCGTCTTCACTGTTGCTCCATTCCTAGTTGGTACAGTCCTCCATTAGGCCCCCTCGAATCCTATGATGACGCATTCTATGTTTGTCTTGGTGTTTGTCCTCTTTTCTCTTTCTGTAAATTGCCACTCAGTGATGATGACATATTTGCATACCTTCTTTGTCACCCTGTATATATCTGTACCCTTATATAACGTTTGATCTATAGTATACTGGATTTGTTTCGGGTTACTAAGAGGTCCTTTTTACTGAGATGTCTTTTTCATATGTATATGCTTCAAAACCTTAATAAAAATTACATGCATAAAAAAAAAAAAGAATGTTACATACATTATTATATAACACTCCATAACGGCAGTAATAAACATTACAACCTAATTAAACAAAACAATTTAAAATAGGGTAGACTCTTGTAACACCACTGTACAAGCTTTAATTGCCTGGCATTATTACTATACAATTATGGGCTATGGATGCCATTTTTGGAAAGTCTACATTTGAAGTAAATTGGCAACATGGATAAGGTAAATACCCTTCAGGGAGGTGGGCTCCCTTCAGGCCATGATTTGGTCCCTCCTCCTTTATCAAAGATACAGTAGAAAGTATTTAACAAGCAGTACAAAAGACACTGAATGGAGCATAAATCCTCAAACTCCAACTTCTTTTTTAGATTCCCAGTTTCTGTTAATAGTTACTCTTAGTGCAATGGTAGAGAATCAACAGTACACCCCTACAAAACAAAGCAAAATACTATACAACAGTACAACCAGTTGGATAAACCTAATAGGCTATGTGTCTTTTTTTTGTTAAGCAGATTAGATTGGTCATGAATACTGAATTTTATTGTATAGTACTGGGAATGTGCTCGATGTTCGAGTCGAGCATGAGTTCGACTCGAACATTGGCAGTTTGTGTGTTCGGTGAACACACGAACTGTAAGTGCGGTAAGCGGGCTGTTCGGCCGCCAAGCTCCCCACAAGGCACTCTGCACCGCAGGTCAGGTGCAAGACTTTGCCCAATCGGGGCCCAGTACTGTGTAAGAGCCATGAGTGGGCAAAGTCATGATGACTTTGCCCAATTCATGTCTCACCTGTCAGATCCCGTACAAACAGTAAACAGCTGTCACTGCTAGCTCCACTTGTTTATATGTTGCTGGCATCTGTCAAAATGCCATTCTGTGGTGGGAGTTTGTCCCAGCGGATGGGATGGCAGGCAACGTTTTTTAAAAATTATTTCTATTTATTTTTTGTTGTTTTATTTTGTTGAGCCGGTGTCGTCATGGACAACGATGGACGTCGTGATTGACCATGGATTACGTCGGTGGATCCATTTTAAAAAATAAAAGACTTGTCAAAAACTTGTCTTTTGTTTTTTTCAAACAAAATTTTTTTTTCAAAAGCCTGGCCTCCTTTTTGCTATTTTATTTAACCATTTAGTGAATGGGAAGGGGTACAAGTACCCCTTACTCTTTCACAAGGGGGGCGCATCTGGGTGCCCCTTTATAAAATGGGTACCCTGATGTGAATAAGCCACCCGTCCTGCATCCCCACAACCAATGCCCCAGGGCTTGTGTGGAAGAGGCCCTTGTCCTCATTGGCATAGGAACAACGTGCTTTTCCAGGGGTGACCCTTAAAGGTCTGGTATGACATTTGGGGGGAACCCCACACTTTTTATTGCCCTTTTTTTAAAATGGGGTCCCTTCTAACATTCCTACCAGACCTGGGTCTGGTATTGCTTGGAAGGGGAAACCACATCCTTTTTTATTTTTTAAATATTTTTTTTTACAAATGTAATTTTTTCTGCCGCAAGTACTATACATGGTACAGATGTGCCACTTTACAGGCAGTTTAAGTGGACCCCCTAGGCAAGATACTTAAAGCAATTTTTCATTTTTATTGTTTCCGTTTAAGTGATGTTAAAATCACTGCTTCTTTAAAACTGATATTTTTTAAAAGTGTTTTTTCCATCCATTGATACATGTCCCTCAGGGCAGTACCCCAATTCCCATACTCTTTTAATGGTTAATAAATTGCATATAAGCCTTCAAAATGGGTTCAATTGATTTTCAAAGTTCTAGCCCTATAGACTTGCATCGATCACTTTTTCCATGTTCTTATTCGATCTGAACAGATGGCTGTTCGGCCCATCATTATATAGTACCACAGCCTTCTCCTTCAGCTGTTGCAGGCTAAGTAATCTTGCAGCTGTACATTAATTCCTACCTTATATTCTGCAATAAGACCACGGGAAAAAAGTGCAATGCACTTCAGTTTATAAGCCTAAAATATTTTAGTTAGCAATGGTAACACTACCCATGAAACTTTGCTAAAAAAAATAACCATGTCATTTCTAAAACTACTGCTGTAAACTCTACATTTACTTTTCCTGATTGCTGTAGTAGCTACACATCTAATCATAAAGAACAGTGAACATGTCTTGATAAAAAAATCAATAAATATGCAAATCACTCCTGCTTGGTAGATTAGGCATATTGCATGTTTGGAATACTGATTAGGATTTATGCATATGCATTGTGCTAGACACATTTCTCAAAAGGTGGATGACCTAATAAACCTTTGATGGACCTACACAGTGACATGAGTGCCAAGTTTTGCTTAACTCACAAAAGAGAAAAGTTAATAATATTGAGTATGGTCTTTAGAGAGAAATTAAGTTGATTTTTTTGAAGTGAGGCTGAAAGTACATTTATATAGCTATTCTTTTTGTAAAATATCCATTGTAAGTACATTGTGCATTTGCAAGATGAACTGAAGAATTTGTTAAAGTAAAGAGTAGCTTTAAATCCCTAATAAAGTGGACTTTTCAGTAACTTTACTAGTCTGCATAAAGCAATTCCTGACATGTGCATGCTTTACCTATTCCAGTCATTGAGCTTCAGTAAAGTGACTTTTCCAAGGCTGAGATGTTGTCATATTGCTGCAGGTAAGTGATAAACATTTTTTTGTCTCTTCTACCTTAGTGAAAAGACTGCAACATTTTAACTATGTAGCAAGTCGAGGTGAGAGAGGGTGCAGCAGGGACAGATGTGTGCTGTCCTTTTCTGAACACATGGATTGCACAGGCACCAGGATTTACATGACTGTCATCTCTGACCCAACTTTTCTGTTCAGGAAATAGATGTTGACAGTGGATAATTTCTGAAAAGGATGACTCTGTCCTTCTGGAAAGAAAAAAAAAAACAGTTTTCCCTACTTTATAAAACATTTATCAGCACCCAAATTTTTGATAAAATATGGGGTAATGTCGGGTAAATAGACACCAAACATGTCAAGCTTTAAATAACGTGCGCCCGTGAAATCGCAAAAAACTAACATGACTAAAATTGGCCATGGGTGACGCTTTAAATGCTTTTACCACTCATCAGTTTAGTGATTGATGGCCCTATAATTATTACTCCAACATTTGCGGTGATATACAACATGTGTGGCATAATGGTTGTTTTCGCATGTTGGCGCACCAGATGCTTATTTACGTTTATAAGTGCATGCACATGGGGCGGGGGACTTAAAATTTATTTTATTTTTTTTAATTTAGGACTTTAATTTTTTTTTAACTTTTTTTTGACACTTAACTTGATTGCTATCACATAGGGGAATAACAAGCACCCTATGTGATAGCCAATATTCACTGGCAGGTCATCTTTATGGAGACATCATGGGTCTCTAAGACCCCTAATATCACCAAGGGATCCCCAAAGAAGCTGAAGAAGCTAAAAAAAAGATTAGGCACATATAAACGTAAATACGCGTCCGCGGCGCCAGCATGTGAAAATGACAATTGCGCTACACATGTTACATATCGTCACAAACGTCGCAGTGAGAGCAATCATTTTAGGGCTATCAATCACTGATAACACTAAATTGATGAGCGGTAAAAGCTTTTAAAGCGTCGCTTATGACCAATTTTGGGTATTGTAGTTTTCTGAGGTTTCGCGCGCGTGCGCAATTTTAAGGCTTGACATGTTTGGTGTCTTTTTACCCGACGTGACCCCATCTTTTATATTTTACCAAAAAATTGGGTAATATCATTTAATATAGGGGAAACAGTTTTTTTTTAAAACAATTCGGTACTTTTCCCTTAATATAGTAAAAAATAAAACTCCCAGTGGTGATTAAATACCACCAAAAGAAAGCTCTGTGTGTCCCCAAAAAATGGTATAACATGTATTTCAGTGCAGCGTTGCATGACGGAATAAACGTCAATCAAAGTACTGCAGCGCTGAAGACTGAAAGATGGCCTTGATGGGAAGCGGGTTTAACAACGCAGATTTGAAGTGGTTAAAGGACAACTTTCTTTCAAGTTGTCTTTTAATGTATGCAGCCCACTAATGAATGCTGTTGCAGTTATTAAAGTATAATTTGTAACAAAAGTACAGTTATGCTAAGTGATATTAAAATGGAAAAGGTTTTACGCTACTTAAAAAGCTAAATCTCTTAAAATGGATGCTGCTTCTTAATGTTTAAAAGTTTAAATTTCTTGCAGAATCAGCTGGTCCCCTGAGCACTGGTCCTGGTATCCTGTTTTAGGGTGGCTCCTTTCCCTTGCAGGGTCCTATGGAGCCACCCATGTGTGTGCTAATAAACTGGGTGTGTCTCCACAGACGCAGAAGGTCAAGACACACCCCTTCTCCCTGCCCTCCTCCTCCTTTTCCCTCATTCCTTCTCTCTTCTCTAGTAGATGGCAGCAGCTGCAGACTGCTCTATCCCTTGTAATCTTGTACTACACAGGAAGATGAGGACAGCTGAGATGAGAGAGTTGGAGACAGCTGTTTAGAAGCATGATGACTGCAAGTGTTTGGACAAAAATTTAAACAAATACTTTGCGGGAAATGTGTATTTGTTTGATTTGGATTTATTGTTGAAAAAAAAAAAGATTAACATTTTAAAACTACTTTAAATCTCACATTACATCTTATATTTTGCTTATTGTGAAGAAGGAACAGCAGTCAGATTTGTGTGTAGTTTTATAGTATTATATTTAGAAAAGTATAGGCATAGTACCATTACCATAGAAATAAGCACAATACAAATATTTGCAATTGAGGTAATGGCCAGCAGACAGTTACAATATGAAATAAAAGCTGTTCAGGTAGTCCTGATACTTGGAAAATCTAGTTAATAAATTGTGGAAATCATAAAACTCCTGGCTACTGAGATATACTGGGTGCCAACATTCACCAATCAGATGTCATTAATGTCTGTTTATCGACCTCTCCAATCGTGACAACTACAGGTAACAAATGTTATTTTACTGCCCAAGCTGCAGTATTACATTTACCATAGGGGGAAATGATCTGTAAATGAGTTGAAAATCCATAAAGGACTTGTAAATATTTACATACAAGAATTGTATTTTCACTAGTAATTAGAATAACATAAATTGCCTCAGCTTGCAACATGTAAACTCATTGTTTATTAATTTACGTTCTGCACAGCACATGAAGGACATAGACAAGATCTATGAATAAACATTAACAATGCAGCACTCAAACTTTTGCTTATACATGTTCTTTGTAAGCTGCAGTTAGTGATATTGTGCATTTCATAGAACAGACTACAGAAAACAACAACAGTTGATATCCAGTAATATCACAAAAGGTAAATGCTGTGTGATGAGAATTTTTAAATACATGTCACATTAGAGTAAAATGTCAACATCTGTTCACAAGCATAATGAAGTCGTCCTTCCAAATGACACTGAGAGCAAATTTCATTATATAATGTGAGGTGTCTCTGAGTGGCATGACTTGCAGACAGGGTAAGCAGAGCTGACTACCAAAACAATGTCACCTTAGTTAAAGGAGAACTATGAGGTGAGTGCTTTTCACTCACCTCATAGTTCTAGCCGACCTGTGACAATGAGACTGTCATAGGTCGGCTCAGTAGATCGGGAGGTGAGCAAACACATACCGAGTTCGCTCGCCTCTCAATCCTGTCACGGCTCTCTGCCGTGACAGGGGGAGGTGCTGGATTCCCCTCTCCGATCTGCCAGCGCTGACTGGCGGAACGGACGGGGGAGGGGGGCGGGTACAGCTGGCTCTGCCTCTAGATAGGCAGAGCCAGCTGTCACTCACGCAGCTGGGCAGATTCCGTCATCTAAGTCGGGATACGCTCAGGCTGCGGTGTCTCAGTATACCGCGAGCTGCAGCTCGCGGTATACTGAGCTTAGGGTAACGGGAGGACGCTAGTTTGTGTCCTCCCGTTACCCTAAGGAGAACTATGGGGAAAAACACTGACCCCATAGTTCTCCTTTAAGGTCATTACAGGTAAAACACCTTTAGATAAACTTTTAAAGCACAAACATATCTCTATACAGTTTCTATAAATACCAGATGTGTGATGCGTAAAAAGTACTGGGGCAGAAACAGGCAAATTTCAGCATGGAAATTGTTATTAAACAACATAGTTTCTGACACCTTTCAAGATATGTAGGATGAGAACTCATTTTGCAAAAGCTATAATGTCAAAGCTGTCCTTACACAAGTTTCTTGTCAGTAGTATCTACCTAAGAGTAATGAGTGTCAGAAGGTGCTCAACTATTAATGTACTTCATTAATGAAGACACATTACCCAAGCACATTGAACAAGGTTCAGAATAAATAAATACTATTACACATATGTAAAATGAGCAAGGCTGCATTAATCAAATATTTTTATAATCTTTAAACACTATCTAATTTTTGATTGTCATTTGGATGACAAGTTTAGGGGTACTATATCTGACTGTATGAGAAGACTGTTATTCTTCCATTGACATGTACGGTTACATATTAGTGGCATAGGGCCTGGCAGCAGGTGGAACCACAGTGCACAGTAGGTTACCAGGCATCCAACACACTCAGGAGTGCCTTGGATGCAGACGACTTTTCAGCAATCTTGCAATGACAGTGGTGGGGCATGTAACTATTAGTTTTTTTCTTTACAGGCTGAGCTTTTTTTATGTTTTTTACCTAGCAATAGAGATTTTCACATTTTCAACATTAAATTCATTGTATGTAGTTCCTGATTTTTTGCCACATGTTTTTCAGATTGGGAATTGGATCTAGGGCTAATGGGAGACCATGTGCTCCCAGTTTCCAAGCAACACTTTTTTTGGCTCTCAAAAATATAGACAATGTAAGACAAGACTTTGTAAATTCTATACTAGAACTAAAATAAACGTTTTTTAAATTACAATGCAATGGGTAATAATAAACCAAGATTACCTGCTTTCTCTAGTAATTCTTAGTTTCAATTACACTGATGAATCAGTACACTTGAAAGATAATTCTCTTCTTTAGAACAAGTGAACTGCTGTCACCATTAGACCTCAGGGAGGTGACATATCCAGAGCTTTAAGATGCTTACTTACCAAGCTCTTTTAAAATAATTAAAGCAGGTATTCCTCCTTCGGTGAGCTCTGGCCAAATTCTTATAAAATGGTTGTATAGCACTAAACAATGAGACGTTAAAAAATAATTCTATTATACTGCATAATATGTAACAGGTAAAATGATGTAGACTTGTTCAACTGTACAATAAGGATATCAAGGCATTATACCCATGAATAAATTCCAAGCATTAATAGAAACTACAATGCTTAAGACGTAGGAATGCCTTTAATATAATACCTATGATTAATTTTTGCAATATCATACATTTGTCTTCCTAATCACTTTTTAGGTCTTTGATTACAAGGATAACATTGGTTATTAAGATCTCTTGAGGCCCACTGATTCCAGCAGAATCATAAGAGGCAATTACAGTCTCCTTACCTCCAGGATTCTACCCATTACTTACACAATGAGGGTAATGCAGAATTGTGACTCTGTTTTTAATAACATCTTACAGAGTAGAACAAAACCTTTAGATTGCATTGCAATCTGCAAATTTCACATCATTCAATTTCCTCACTTTATAGCTACAGGGAGTTTAATATGTTGAAACTCCATCTGGCAAAACAAAAAGTTTCTAATGAAAATGCCTTGGGATTATAGTCATAATATGAACCCCAAAGCAGATTACCAGAAGTACATGTTGAAACACATATGTGGTGACTTTTATCTTAACACAACCTCTTGGGTATATGTGCCGTGCTAATAACCTCAAAAAATACATCACAAGAATGTAATCCTAAATCATATCTTGACATTCTCTATTATTATTTAGAATTAGAAAACCTAAAGGCACAGTATTTAAAAACATAACTAATATTAATGCTTGTATGCCTATCTATAGCCAGCAGCAGGGTCACCAGTGTCATCAACCCTCTGCTGGATTAGAGTACACAGATACTCTAGAAGAGACCTGTAGACACTGCTTCTATGTGAAAACCTGGTAACTTCAGAAAAGAATGTCAAGTCTATGACAGGGGAATAGAGCCTAGAGATCTTCTTATGGTGACCCATACCAAAGCTTTGAGTTGTGAAACCAGCCAAGTTTGTTCTAACTTTACCTCTTAACCACTTGAAGACCAGGTCCCCCTTCTGGCCAGGCCATTTTTCAGTATTTAATGCTGCAGTACTTTGACTGACATTTTTGTTTTGATCCATTTAATTTCTTCCTCATGAGCAGAGTGACTTTCCACTAATGCGTTGTGGCCAGAGGAAAGCTCTCCCATTCTATTTTCAACATGAGAGACTCTGTGTTGTACATTGTTAATGGAAATAGATAGTTTGTCCAGCATAGAGGACAAATCCTGGTGTAATGATTCCCTCAGTGACATTAGCATGGACTTCATGTCATTTGAGGAGACAGGCTGTGTAGAGGCTGGGTATTGCTCCAGGTTTAGAGTGGAGCTGGAAGGAAAGGATTGCTCAGGCTGTAACAATGTGTGAGGCTGATCACTAGAGCCCCTGAGGCGTTTAGTTTTGGCAGGACTGCGGGTGGAAGGGGAGTCAGGTGGAGTGGACTCACCCAGATCTTGATGTGAGGCAGATTGCTCATCCAGAGGCAGTTTTCGTGCTGAACTGCCTGTTTGTGGGAAGCCGTTTAGGTGAGGAGGGCCGTTTTGTGAGGTAGATGGAGTTTTGGCGCCATCTTGTGTTCCCTCCTGAGGTACTGCGGGGAAGAAAGCAGTGAGTTTCTTTGGGGAATGACGATTTTTTCCCCTCTTAGGCATGTCGGCAGGCGGATGAGGCAGTGTTGTGACAGGTAAGTGTCACACAGGGTCCTTCACTGTTGCTGTAATTGTCGCTGATCGGGCTGGAGTGGCAGAGCTCCGTTATTAAGCAGCCATCTCGATCGCCGGCCGGACACGCCCCCCATAAATAATCTTTTTAAATGAACTTCTACAAAGTTCCATGATCACTGCTGGTAAAATACCACATGTATTATTTTAATAATGCCCCAAATTAATTTCTTCTTAACAGTTATCCAACGTAATATTTCTACAAAGATCATGAAAAATCTCCCATGGTTAAAAACGTCAGTGCTATAGCACTTGCTCTCATATTTCAATTATCAGATCTTGAATAGGTCACCAATTGCCTGGCACCATTATACAGTATGTTAAGGCACAGATAGGCAACAACAGCACTCCAGCTGTGGTGAAAATATAAATGGGGCATTGCAAGACTCTGGAATAACTCTGAAAGGCAGAAGCACAATGGAATTTGCAGTTT
The DNA here is from genome assembly GCF_000935625.1 of Nanorana parkeri. NCBI lineage: Eukaryota > Metazoa > Chordata > Amphibia > Anura > Dicroglossidae > Nanorana > Nanorana parkeri. Next base: position 651,595 of record NW_017306990.1, read on the forward strand.
CACCAAAGCCAGAGTGCTGAGGTTGCCTACTACTATGCTATAGGCTTCAGTTTAACAGAAACTAGGTAAAAGAACAGAATAATTCTATAAACTGCATCAAATATCATACTCTGCAACTGTGTATATACATAAATAGCCTGCAGGCACACAACCTTTGGTAAAATCCAAAAAATGCACCGACCAGCGCCAGGGAGACCTCCTTGTCTCCCTAGTAACATCATGCTGGGCTACAATTGGTGGGATTTCGATCTTAGTGATCTTTATAACTGACTGTAGAGTAATAAAAAGCACATAGTGAGCTAGACTGTCTGAGCTCTGAGAAAGGGGGTGTGTCCCTGAAAGCGCGCTAAGCAGTAGCAGTGGAATTCTGGGAGGAGATCAGAGTCTCTTGAGTGTCTCCTTGATCTCTCCACCTGTTACATCCACAACAGCTATTCAATCAAGGACTGTCAGTCCATTTTGATGGTTATACAAACTGCCTTATTTGTGAGTATATTTTTGTTTACTCTTTTACTGAATAAAAAGGTTTCACCCAAACCAGGAAAGGCGCCCGGTTGTTTTTTGTTTTTATACATAGCCTTTGGTGACCAAAGCAATACCCCTCTGCTAAGATTACCTCTTTTAAACAGAACATTTTCTATTTTCACAATTACTTACACAACTCAGTGTATTTTGATTCAGTAAATAAGCTTATATGGCATGACTTCATCCTTACTGATAATGAGAAAAAATGTGTGGCAAATAAATACAAAATGTAAGTGCTGCATCTTTGCCTCTGCTGTTTAAATGGCCACACACTGTCAAATCCTGCTCCAACAATGACCCACAGTAACCAATACAATGTCATAATACTTTATTAGGACTAAAGAATATTTATTCTGATTGGTTGCTTCCTTCAAGTTACTGCAGAGTATTTCGTATAAAAAAACCCTGAACTTTGGGACTATATCCTGGAATAATATTCTCCAAACTGTCAATAATGTATGTATTATCTGAAGCACTGGACTGATGACTGATATAATTTTGCACACATAAAAATTAGTACAAGCAACTGCCGTATTCCTATACATCACTAAAAAGACAATTTGAGTTTGACTTATTTGTACACAATAATGTTTGAGTGGTGTGCAAGATATTTTCACATATGTTTGTTTTAAGACTGAGGTGGATTTAAAATCTTTTTTTTCTCCTATCCCATTTTCGCACATGGTTTTCTCTGTATAGAGTCTGCACCAACAATCAATATCAGAGATGAGACTGTGTACCACAAAGAGAAAGGTGAGAAGTCTCTCAAGATGTGTAAGTTCTCGGTGGGTGCTCTAGAGAATTAGAAATCTTAATCTTATATCCAAGCTGCAGGAAAAGTCTAATTTGTAAGAATATATGATATAAATAAATGCTGTTACTTCTATCTGGGTTTTGTTATGCTTTAAATAATTTTCTTTGGTCTGTATACAATCCACCAAAATAATGTTGTTAAGCTATATGCAGCTTTGTTCTGTACATATTCCCCATTGTTTTTGTGTTGAAATGTTATGGCAAACAAAGAAAGGAAAAGAGTCCTAAATCAGATCTTTTTTTGTGTAGAGCCCCTAGAAGCTCTTGCCATACTGTGCTAGCATGCACTCCATATTTACACATTATGGCACACTTACCTCCCAAAGTGCCCTCCTCCACCAATTCAAAATCTGCACTGCCCCTCGTTGCTGCTGCTGCCACCCTACCCCACGACATACAGAATTTCTTCCACTATTAAACCCCACCAATAAGTATTTTTCTTTATTTGTAGAAAATGTAATTAGCCTGAAATGAAAACTAATGCAGATATCATGTCTAAGGAAACTGTAACATATATTTTTTTGTTCTAGGGTTTAGAAATCCTTTGACTTGCATATGTATAGGCTAGAATTATTGTTCTGTTTAGGATGACTATCGTCATGAATGTGTATAAGGAATAAATCTTATGATCAATTGTTCATTGTTTTCATTAAAGGGCATCTACATACTCCTCTATTACTATGTAATGCAAAGCTTCATAATTGTTTTTCAAAAGTATCCTTGTTTTCCTTACCTCTCCTAAGTGAGCCAATGGGAGGGTTTCAGCAGCAGAGGAAGTGATATCAATACAGAAAGTGGTTGGCAGGATTAGGTGTGGCCAGGTTCTGATTAACAAGCTAAAGCTTGCAATAGCCGCACTTACCGAAACATCTTCTTATCACACTTTAGTACAAGCAGGCCCCCATGAGAGTGCCAATGCTGCTCTGAATTCAGACACATTGCTGATTTTTTTCCCCACCATCAAAGAAAAATTAGAATGTATTTATTTCACTGAACCCCTCACCCCCCCCCCCAAAAAAAACAAAAAAAATATAGACCCTGTGCACCCAGTAATTAAACACCTTGACCAGGCCAACTTATCAACAGGGCCCACACCAGCCAATTTTGAATCAATAAATTAAGTTAAAAAGCATATTTTTTTCTCTATAAAAAAATTGTAGTGGGTGTGTGCACAGTCTTTAAACACTTTGGCTAGGCTGCTTACTCATCAGGACCCACACCGCCAGCTTTTAATTAAAAAATCAGATTTGTAGTGTATGTATTTCACTGTAAAAAAAAAGATTTTAGTGTGTACATGCACAACACTTTAACTAGGACACTTTTTCAACAGAACACACAGTAGCCAGCTTTAAAAAAAAAAAAACCACAACATTACCTACACAAGGAGCAAGCTCTTCATAAATTTATAGATTTACAGGACTGGCAATAAGTCGCAAACTGCTGCTCGGGCTATTCTTAAAGATGCCGAACAGCAGTGAGTGAATAGCCGAATGCCGCTGGGCGGCATTCGGCTCGGCTG
>NW_017306990.1:654595-657533 GCF_000935625.1 Nanorana parkeri
CCTCTGCTGATGGACCTGATGGGGAACTGCAGCAGAGGGCAGGTACAATGCTAGTTTACTATTGGCCATTGCAAATTGAAATAGCCAATAGTAATGTCCCAATGCTTTTCAATGAGGAAATTCTTTTTTTTTTCAATTCTGACATCGCTCCGTGTCAGACTAAAGAAAAAAAAGACACAGCAGTGTTTCTCTCCTTGGTGGCCGGGAGCAGGAGACTCCTGGGGCGCCAGGGAGAGTTAGCTGTTTGGAGATCAGTGTCTCTGGTTAGCAGGTAACCAGGGACGCTGATCTCTCTGAAAGTGGCCGGAGCCACTCGGCCATGATCGGGAGCTGTACGGGCTATTGTGAATAGCCCGTACAGCACCCCTTCGGTTCTACTGAACCGAAGGGGTCCTGGGGCCGAAGCTAGCCGAAGGATCGGCCGAAGCTACGGCCAGATCCTTCGGCAGCTTTGTGAATAGACACCTTTGTTAAGATGGACATTTTGGATCAGAATGACCTGATATATTAAATTACTCTTTTAATCTACTCAAACTACCTGACACTGCATATTTAGAGAGTTCCTAATGGAATTTATGAAATAAGGCAAAATGACTTGTGACACATATCCGGTTAGCCACAAGAACAGTGATATAATAGTGAAAAAATGAAAACAGACTTATGTTATCTATAGACTTTGTCAACTGTACATTAAATTGGGTTATGGTTAATGACATACTTACCTGCACACTACATAATACCCCCAAAACATGGATACAATGTGGGACCTGTGAATTCATTATTTTTCAGTGGAGCCCTGAGGCCCGGGAGGAACAACCCCTTTTTCCTTATTCTACTTCGTTCTCTATGTTTATATTATCATCTTTCTTTTCTTATGCTATCTGGCTAACACCTGATACATCTCCTACTTTGACGACTCTTTTAATAATGCATTGGAAAAAATAAAACTAGGGTAGGGGGTACATCAGCCAAACAACAACTGAAGTTGTTGCAGACAAAAACACAAAAAGGATATATCTGCCTGGAAAAAACACTATGAGGGGGATTTATGAAAACTGGAGCAGACAGAATCTGGGGCAGTGTCCCATAATAACCAATCAGCTTCTCTATTTCATTTTCAAACCTTAACTAAGAAAAATTAACAGAGAAGCCGATTATTTGCCATGGGCAACTGCTCCAGTTTTCATAAATCCCCCTTATGTGTTGTCTTCAAAATCTGCTGTGCAAAAGCAGTATGTTGTGACTCAGCTTGACTGAACAAACTGAACAGATACGCTGATTGGTTACTATGAACAACTACTCCAGATTATATGCAACAGAATCCAACTGTCCTAGGAAATACTCTTCAAACTTTCTCTGAAAAAGAACTACTGTTAGTGTGCCTGTGACTCTATACAAATATAGATAGACATTTTTAAGCAATCATTACCTTGTAGTCTGTGATCTTTTCCTAACTGCTCCATTCCTCCTCTAAAGGTGCCCATATACCTTACGATTATCGTCCGATTTTCGTATGCGATAACTACGATAATCGCAAGGTTGATGGACAGTGTACAACCTCAAATACTGTACAATCGATCAACTTTTGACTAACCAGCAGGTTAGAAAACTTTGGTAGATTGTACGATTTTCGTAAGGTTGGTGGCATTTCCGTACGTCAAAATTCGTACAATTTACACTGCATATGCGCAGATGAAAATACGTGCGGTTGATTACCGCAATTCATTCACATGCTTTCTTCTAATTACCGCTGATCCAACCCTGCGATAATCGGGGCAGGATGGGGCCGCCGTACGAAAATCGTACGACGGTTTGATCATCGGGCGAAAAGTGCCGTCCGATAAAGGGAAGGTGTTTGGGCAGCCTTACTCACACTAAACAAACATTCAGCAGCTGCTGGGAACACTGACTTCAATAGGAAGGAGGCTGGCCCATAAGAAAACACACTTTAATGGCCATACTAAGCCACCTGTCCACAGTTCAAAGGCCAGGAACCCAATTTTTTAATAAACGGTAGCTATGGACTAGCTATGGGTGCAGATGGCTGCAATAATTCACCATGTTCTCGAACATGAATGACTTGGTTGATCATAACCTGAAGCTCATCTCAAACATTTAACAGTGATTAGCATGATGCCACTGCCTGTATGTACAGCCATGTTATAGTTAACAATGTGCCATATAATTTCCAATCATCATTAACCTTTTCATAGTTCCTAAATCCCTTTTCTAAAATAACGCAGCTAAACATCCCCCCACAATGAGCACAACAGGAATACTCCATCATGGCATTCAACATCCTACATGTATTTTATGTCATATATAAGCAAATTTAACAACATGGTGTAAAAAGTGATGAAGTTTAGCCTATAGCAACAAAGCACAAAGTAAGTTATGTATTCTTACCCTAAGCTGCTGTAAGCTGAGCTCTTATTGGTTATTTTAGCTTACTGCACACCATTACTATTTGCAGCATGTTATTAAGTAAAGCCCATTAGTTCATTTACAAACATTTAAGTGTTACAGCAATATAATGGGTAAACTAGACAGCTTGAACTCCAGAAAGAACTCCAGGTATGACAATCATTATTGCCAGTTTTAAGCAGCAGGAGTCTTTGATAGCAGCTTATATTTGAAATAGCTCTGATCTGTTAAAGTGAGTCTCTGTCATCTCTATAGAATGTGCCTTGGGAAAAATGATGTCATATTTAATAAAGCCACCTCAGACACTGTTTTCTAATAGAAGCAATAAACTGTTTATTTCTGGTCAGTGGTTCTCCGTCCATTGTAAGACAAGGTCAAGGGCAACTGACCAGAGGAGAATACAGCCTTCAGCTGTATCATTTGCTTAGTCATCTATTTGATCCTTGCATGCTGTTATTAATACATATTAATTTATGATATCACTTTTCACACATGGTTTATTAAAGTAATAAAT
>NW_017306990.1:657641-683276 GCF_000935625.1 Nanorana parkeri
CCTGACTGCATTGTGCCAAGTGTAAAGTTTGGTGGAGAGGGAATTATGGTGTGGGGTTGTTTTTCAGGGGTTGAGCTTGGCCCCTTAGTTCCAGTGAAGGGAACTCTTAAGGCCTCAGCATACCAAGACATTTTGGACAATTTCATGCTCCCAACTTTGTGGGAGCAGTTTGGGGATGGCCCCTTCCTGCTCCAACATGACTACACACCAGTGCACAGAGCAAGGCTCATAAAGACATGGATGAGTGAGTTTGGGATGCAGACTGCTTCTACAAACATTTGTGAAAGAATGAGCTGCTCTCAGGAGTTCTGTAAATTGAAGCGTGGTACCGTGATATTTTCTTACATTTTTAACCCCTTCGTGACTGACGACGTACAGTGTACGTCGCCAGCATCGGGGCTGTTTAAACAGACAGTCATGAAGGGGTTAAAATATTTTTTCAACTTTCTATTCTGCTCTCTACCTCCGAGGTACCGAGCAGAATAGCCGAGCCCCGCTCAGTGGCATTTAGCTATTCACTCACTGCCGTTCGGCCCCTATGAGAAGCGGGGCAAACGGCAACGAGTGAATTGTCGGAGCTTCGGCTCAGCCGATCCCTGATCCAGATGTTGGATTGGCCCCGATCCAGATGTTGGATTGGCCTGCACTGAAGCCAAGCTGAACATGCAGAGCATGTTCGGCTGACCGAAGGCAGCCGATGTACGTCTGATTTCAGCTGATGTATGGCTGAAATCAGCCATTCTGAGCTGGACTGAATAGCCATAAGTTGTTCGGCTCACTTCACTTTGGCTGGGTTAGTCTAATGCATGGGAAATAGGAAATCAAATTATTAGGAAGCAGTCCTTTCATAAAAGTAGTTACAAATAAACTGCATAATTGATTATAAATATTTGCATATTTGTATTTACAAGTATTATTAAGATATGCTATATCTTGGTTTGTGTGTATTATACTTTGTCTAAATATAACCTAAAACATTGATCTCACAGGTAAAAACAAATATTCCCAGATTCCCAGTTCTACTTTAGATCATTTTAAACAGTTTCACTGGGCTTGATCAGTCTTCAGTCACTTCACTTATAACCCCGCAAGCATGAAGACTTGGTGATGCTAAGGTGTTATAAGTTCAAATGTTGTACACTGTAACAGTGCATTAAGTAGGGCAGGCAATGAAAACAATAATATTCTGTAAAAAGCATGAACATTTTAACAGGCTAAGTTAATTCTCATTCCATTTGCAAATGGTAAGGGGTTAAAAGATTAGACACAGAATCAGAATTAAAGAGACATTACCATTAGATTTAAAAAGTTTCAACAAATATAGATATGTAAATTGCATTAAGTCTTCGCACACATTTTTGGGTATCCCTGCTGTGGCATTCCCCACCACCCCCCTTTGACAGCTACAACACTATTGTATCCCTTTAGAGCTCCAGGAACACACTGGTGACAAAGTGGAGGGGAAAGGGGGAAGAAAGAGCAAGATAAGGGAGACACAGGCATCTGCCAAGTGTTGGATGTTGGAGATTTTAGCAATATAAATAGCTCTTCATCATACAGCGAAGACTTGATGCAATTGTGTCACTAATGGTAAGTATTAAAACTGTATTTTTCAATGCTGTTTATTTTTCATACTTCTACAAATCTTATGATAGTGTCCATCTTATGACAAGTACCATAAAGCAGATCTCACAATAACCAGTAGCAATATGATTTTTCAAAATAAACAGGCTTCCTTTACACAATGCACATTAACATGGGGCACAACACACTATCAAGCACATCCTGTAATGCAATGCTAAGGTATAAATGGGCTCCTAGACTTTCCTATGGTAATAAAGTCAATAATATGATTTCATATTCTGAATATTCATATTCATATTATACTTCTATATATTTTGTTCACTGAGAAAGACATCTAAAAGTTTCTTGAATTTGTCTATAATCTTAGCTCATTTCACTACCTAGGTGTTCCACAATTTTACTGCTATAACTGTAAAGAATCCCCCACACAGTTAAACCTTTCTTCTTGATGGTCTCTTGTCTTCTTAAGTGAACTTACAGTAAACAGTTTATTTCTGATTCTACCATCACCATTAAACAATCTGTTCATTACTTCCTGTGGACATCCTTCCTGTAGACCAAAACTGAACAGCACACTTACTGTGTTTTATAAAGTCGTAGAAAGTCTCTAGAGTAAATATCCTTTTTACTCATGATATTAGCCTGCTAGTCTTGTTTGCTGCAGAATGGCATTGCATGCTATTGCCAAGTCTGTAGTCTACTAGCGCCCCCAAATCTTTTTCCACCTCCAGTTTCTCCATAGGAGCTCCACTTTTGAGTAGCTTGCATGCATATTTTCAGCCTCCAAATGCATAACTTTTTCAATATTAAACCTTATCTGCCATGTAGTTGCCCACACCCCACATTTGTCAAGGTTTTCTTCTAACACCTATGTGTTCTGAGTCAGGTTTATTACCCTGCAAATATTGGTATCATCATCATACAATGAAACAGGACTATATATGCCAACTTCTATTGTTAATAAACAGATTGAACAGCACTGACCCTAAGACAGAATCCTGGGGCAACCACAAGCCTAGACCATTTAGACCCTTGGTTCTCAACTGGTGGGTCGTGACCCAAAAGTGGGTCGCAACCCCGTGTTCATTGCGTGCTTTCTACTTTTCTAGGTGAGGGGCTCCTCAGCCTCTTCCTTGCACAACACAGTCAGTTATTGCGCCAAGCAGCATTCAAAATATCAGCTTGAGGTGGGGTGGGCTGAGGGTACAGCCGTGAGGGAGCCCCATCCATACATCCATTGCTTAGAGCTCCCTCACATGTAGTGTAAAGGCGCCTAGACTGGAGTGACATCACGTTCTGGCTCTCGAGACCTCTACAGGACATGCAAGGGAGCAGTACAAGCAATGTGTTAATCACACAGTCTCAGGCGATTAATGCACTGCACCACGCAATTGCACCTACTGTGCAATTCATTGATATTCTCTGGACACTTTGCTGTAACCAGTTTCCTATCAATTTACACACTATTTGTTAATGCCAAATTAAGTATTTATGGGGTACTGTATTAAATGTTTTAGCAAAATCCAGATAGGCTACATCAACTGGCCTACCTCCATCTAAATTGCTACTCACTCCTCATAGACCATCAATAGGTTGGTCTGACAAGAATGGTCTTTCACAAATCCACGTTGGTTGTTACTTATGATACCATTACCACAGGCAAATTAAGTACTGTATAGTACCCTACCATTTCCTCATATACTTTGCATGCTATTGATGTTAGGCTGAATGGTCTTTAGTTCCCTGGAAGACATATTGACTCTTTTTTTTAATACTGGTAAAACATTGGCTGTATGCCAATCAGTTGGTATCCTTCAAGTCTGTAAGGTGTTTTTAAAAATTAGGAAAAATGGTCAGGCTATAACTTGGCTAAGCTCTCTAAGTATCCAAGGTTTAAATTATCTGGTCCTGAAGATGTATTCATATTAAGTTTCTTTTTGCCTGTGTTGAGCCTTGAATTCTTCCAGCCACTGTGGTACATTCAGTACTTTTCTACTAGCTTTCCTGTTTTGTTCATTAAACCCATCTATTTCATTAGTAAATACTGAGGAAAAAAAATATATTTAATACCTCTGCCTTTTCCTTGTCAATTGTGATCAACTTCTCGTACTTTTCTATGGGACCTATGCGTTCTTCCCTTATCTTTTTACTGTTTATATGGTGAAAGATTTTTGGGGGGTTCTTTTTACTGACTTTAGAAACATGCTTTTCATATTCTATTTTAGCTGTCTGGATTGTGCTTTTACAACTTTTAATTGCATTTCTTGTAGCTCTGAAATGCCAGTGTTGTGCCTTCTGTCTCATATTTTTTTAAGGCAATTTTTTTCTCATTTACATGTTGCTTTACCAACGGATTTATCCACATAAGTTAAAGTTTTGTTTTTTTATATTTGTTACACAAAGGAATGCGCTGGAAAATGCATACATTTAAAGGGTTATTAAACCCTCAGCGGGTTTTGGATATATCTAATGCTAGCAAGCAGTAGATATATGCAAAAACATTCAAATAATTTTTTTTTAAAAAGAGTTTAAACTTACCTCTGTCTTTGCCACGCGCTCCCGTCTGAACATCTGAAGAGTCTCGGGCAGTTGCAAAGGATCTTGGGGCAGGCACATACACACTTCAGATGTTCGGCCGGGAGACGAGGAAAGACACAAGGTAAATCTTTGGAGCAGCGTGCACCCGCACAGACCCTGTGGAATGCCTGCGGAGAGGAGGACACTGGAGTCAGTGCTGGACCGGAGACCCGCACCAGCGCTGGAGGGACAGCTGAAAAGGACAGTAAAGAAGAAGATGGTCGAATCAAGAGGCAGCATTTAAGGTAAATCCCTACAGCAGGATTGGGAAGGGCAAAAAAAGTTTGACTTTAATGTCACTCTAATATGTCCTTAAAACATTTCCACTTGTCCACAGCAATTTTTCTTAGAAAAATATGGTCCCATTTGGTATCATACAGGAAGGAGCACAGCTTATTGAAGTTTTCTTTTTTTTGAAGTTTAGGGTTCTTTTCATACCAACATTCCTTTCTTTCTTACCGCAGATGTGCACCCTGTGATAACTGTTCCAAGTTTCCCTATTTTCTAGATCTTCAACCAGTTCTGTGTTGTTTGAAATTATTAGATCTATCACAGCATTTTCCCTAGTTGGGTCTTCTACCATTTCATCCATGAAATTGTCCTGCACTACATTTAAGAAACGTGGAATGTATAGGCTTTATAGATACTTCCTCCCGAAAAATTATTTCTGTATTCTCCCAGACAATTCCTTAATAAATCATTAAAATCATTCCCCATTACATCTTCTACAGCATGGATAGATGGATGCCCCCCTCTCCCAAAAAAACACAAATTATATATATATATAACAACTTTTAATTGCATTTCTTGTAGCTCTGAAATGCCAGTGTTGTGCCTTCTGTCTCATATTTTTTTAAGGCAATTTTTTTCTCATTTACATGTTGCTTTACCAACGGATTTATCCACATAAGTTAAAGTTTTGTTTTTTTATATTTGTTACACAAAGGAATGCGCTGGAAAATGCATACATTTAAAGGGTTATTAAACCCTCAGCGGGTTTTGGATATATCTAATGCTAGCAAGCAGTAGATATATGCAAAAACATTCAAATAATTTTTTTTTAAAAAGAGTTTAAACTTACCTCTGTCTTTGCCACGCGCTCCCGTCTGAACATCTGAAGAGTCTCGGGCAGTTGCAAAGGATCTTGGGGCAGGCACATACACACTTCAGATGTTCGGCCGGGAGACGAGGAAAGACACAAGGTAAATCTTTGGAGCAGCGTGCACCCGCACAGACCCTGTGGAATGCCTGCGGAGAGGAGGACACTGGAGTCAGTGCTGGACCGGAGACCCGCACCAGCGCTGGAGGGACAGCTGAAAAGGACAGTAAAGAAGAAGATGGTCGAATCAAGAGGCAGCATTTAAGGTAAATCCCTACAGCAGGATTGGGAAGGGCAAAAAAAGTTTGACTTTAATGTCACTCTAATATGTCCTTAAAACATTTCCACTTGTCCACAGCAATTTTTCTTAGAAAAATATGGTCCCATTTGGTATCATACAGGAAGGAGCACAGCTTATTGAAGTTTTCTTTTTTTTGAAGTTTAGGGTTCTTTTCATACCAACATTCCTTTCTTTCTTACCGCAGATGTGCACCCTGTGATAACTGTTCCAAGTTTCCCTATTTTCTAGATCTTCAACCAGTTCTGTGTTGTTTGAAATTATTAGATCTATCACAGCATTTTCCCTAGTTGGGTCTTCTACCATTTCATCCATGAAATTGTCCTGCACTACATTTAAGAAACGTGGAATGTATAGGCTTTATAGATACTTCCTCCCGAAAAATTATTTCTGTATTCTCCCAGACAATTCCTTAATAAATCATTAAAATCATTCCCCATTACATCTTCTACAGCATGGATAGATGGATGCCCCCCTCTCCCAAAAAAACACAAATTATATATATATATATACATACATACAGAGAGGGATACAAACAAAAAACACACATCATCATCCTCCCAGGATAGGGTTAGAATCTCGATCTTGCGGAAAATCTCACTAGAATGACAGTTATCACTGGAACAGATGTCCCCATTAGGATATTTCCCTCTTTCCAACTCTTTCTTCAAAAACAACTACCTTTTAGATGTCACCAGGATAGGAAGGATAGAGAACCTCCCCAATGAATACACAGCAATGACACATGATATTGGTTCTAAAGCATCTCTTCATCATTAAAAACAACAAATATTTTGCCTGGATTAATGATGATTAAAAAATTAACAGAGACCAGATAACATTTTAAATTGTTACAATGAATAATAATAATAGTAACTATTATACAGTATATTAAAGAGGAACACATATATTTAATATAACAACAAACACACCTTTAGAAATGTTTAGTAATGGCAATCTACAAACACATACTTCTAGATAATTGCCAACTGTTTATTCTTTGCATACTGTATTTCTCTTTTCTTTTCCAGTCTTCTGACAATGGCCATTTTAACTAAGGGCAGATTACTAGATCTCCCTTTACTTCCTGGAACTCTGGCACATGTGACTAGGACATGTTACCATGCACATCATGTCAGGAGGGGAAATGCTTTTCCTTGAGATCTCATGAGATTACAGATGAGATTTCCCACCAATGCTCTGCTTATGTAACCTTCCCAGGATGCAACACTTTGGCACGTTACATCATTTATGCCAGAAGTGGACCAGGAAGTAGATTAACTCTATTTGTAAGTAAATTGAAAACATGTTTCTTTAACTAATGAATGTAAAATGATTTTAAATCTGCAGAGCTGCATGCTGATGTGATTTTTGGTGAAAAAGGGTAAAGGTACACTTTAATAATATTTAAACAAACCATTGTAACTATAGAAATCATGATAATTTAATCAGAGATTGATGTGTGAGATGTGTGTGTTTGCATGGACCCTGCCACTTTAGTGTTCAAATTGTTAGAAATAAATTGTTATTGCAGCATGTTCACTGTGATTAAGTGATCGCTATATTGTGATGTTTTATGCTTTTGTGTTTCTGTGCTAATTAGGAGACTCCTAATTACCATATGGAATTCTCTTCTACGAGGAAGGCCTATAATATAATGTTACATTCTGTTACAATTTGGTAATTAACATATATTAAAATTGATATGTACTGATGTATTCCAGGCAAAGGGTCATATGTTTTCTGATTACGTCCACATTATTCTTTTCTCACATCACAACCCTTTTGTTCCACTCACTGCAAGGATTGCTTTATGTGCATGCACATCACTGCATTTAAATTTATTATTTTGCTTGATTGCATTACAGTTAAGCTTGTTTTGACAACATGCATACATACAAGATATGGCTTATAGCGTGAACCATAAAAATTCTCTGTTGGACATAACATTTACATTTTCAACCTCCTGATGAGGAAATGAACTGTGAAAGTAACACCTAAAATCCACCAAAAAATGTTTTTGTTTGAAAGCATAAAGAACATCAGTCTGGAATGTCTCAATTATAGCCACCTTATGAGAACATGAGTAAAGCACGGTTTCTCAGTGTTTAGCCTGAATTTTGTATTTACCATGACTTTCAATTATATCTTAAAGTGGACCTTTACCCCTTTCACGAAAAATCACCTCAGCATGCAGCTCTTAATGCTGATATGAAATCATCTTACATTTATTAGTTAAACATATTTTTCTTTTACATACAATTATTGTTTTTCCAGTTCCTGGTTCTTTTGAGCATTAGTGATGTACTGTGCCTAACCACTGCATCCTGGGAAGGTTACATCAGAAATGCATTGCTGGTAAATCTCATCATGTGCCATAGTTCCAGGATGTAAAGGGAGATATATCAATTCGCCATTAGTAAAATGTGCCTCTGTGAGAAAAAAATGGGAGGAAAAGAAAAATAAGGTATGCAAAGAATAAAAAGCTTGCAATTATCTATAAGTATCTGCTTGTAGATTGTCATTACTAAACATTTCTAAAGGTGTATGTGTTGTTATCTCAAAGATATGGGTAAAGTTCCTCTTTGAAGTGTATGTAAAGCCTAATAATGAGTGTTTCCTATTTGCTCACGTTTGGTGTGCTAAGCAAACCATAAAAATATTTTGTTATTATCTGTTCAATAAGTGGCTTATATACATGTTGATCCTACCAGGAAATCCAGTATACTCTTAAGCAGTGTTATCAGCCCTTCCAGTTCACTTCTGAACTACAGAATAACTCCCCCTATGTTATGGAGATGAGGGAAGAAAGTGCATTACTGGCAGGATGGCAATATTAAATGAAAATAAAACACTCCCATTGTGGGCTGCTGTGCTTGGGGGTGGCATGTGTGAGGCATTATTGAAGGAGGATTTGGCTACTTTTTTATTGATGCATCACTGTGGGGTCTATTCACGAAGCTGCCGAAGGATCTGGCCGTAGCTTTGGCCGATCCATCGGCTAGCTTCGGCCCCAGGACCCCTTCGGTTCAGTAGAGCTGTACAGCTCCCGATCATGGCCAAACGGCTCAGCCGAGCCCAACGCATATGCATCGGCTCAGCTGAGCCGTGCTGAAAGCCCTTGGCCGGCCGACAGCCTGCTTCTGACAGCTGGGCGGAGCCAGTCGTATCCCATAGTAACTGAATGCTTTTAATTGTACTTCAAGGGGAAAATGCCTAAAAAAAGAAAATTAATGCAGCCACCACATCTAGGGACTGGACTAGATTCTTGAGTTGTAGATACACTTAAAAGGGTCAACCAACACAGTTGCTGCAGGAATGAATGACATTCTGTTTTGGCCAGATCTTCCTCATTCCCTTTCTTCTACCTTACTCTTCCTTCTGCAGAAAGAGGTATCTTACTCCTTCTGTTGGATTGACTGTTGCAAAGAGAGGAATAGTGAAATGGCTCCTTAGACAAAGTATCACTCTCATTAGTTACCAAAAGAAAAAATTAACAAAACTGTTTTTTACTGTCACGTAGTCCCTGATAGGTTGAAACCCACTGTTGTAAAAGAAGACACATAATCAAAATGTTTTCATATGGGGCGTGGCTGGCGCTCGAGCTGAATGGTCGCATGTCAGTGAAGCTCTGAGCAACAGCCGTCTTCAAGGCACACAGAAATAGCGATTGTGGCTGGACCTTTCGAGACTCTCTCCCTTACCCTCTCTCCTGAACACCCGGAGATGAGTAAGAAGCGGCGGGGTGTCCGCCCGAAGAAGCTGACGGATTTTTTCTTCGGCCCTGACAAACGGCGGGCGCAGGGTCGGGAGTTGGCTCGAGGAGCCCACAATCCGGCACTCTACCGCTCGCTGGCCGCCCGGGTATACCATCAGCCCGGCCGGCCGATTAAATTATATCTCACATCGGCAAGAAGTTATTACAGAAGATTTTCAAATGTGGGAAAGGATTTTTCTTATTGCAAAATGTACTAAATAACAATCTCTTCAGATATTAGGTTCCTGCGGTGCTTTTTCACATCATTTCATCAATTCCCAGGATAAAGCAACCAGAATGAGACTTGTGTTTCAGCGTGTTAGCTAGTTAAAATGTAGATGCACTTCATTCTAAAGATCTGCATGTCAGTAATCGTATGGACTTAAAAAAACTTACCCCTCCCCTCTCCTTATGATGCTAAAGGGCTACAAACTGCCCCTTAAAGTAACTTGGTCTCATTGCCCATTTTTATTACCCTTTAATTGCAAAGTAAATTTTAATATTTCATGTAAGGTTTACCTATGAGCTAATGAGCCACCAATTCTGCATTAAAGGGTTTCTAAACCCTCCGTTTTTTTGCATATATCTATTGCTAGCAAGCAGTAGATATATGCAAAAAGTAAAAAAAAAAAAACTTTAACAGCGGTTTAAACTTACCCCGTCTTTGCCTCGCGCTCCCGTCCGAGAATCCGAAACTGCTCCGGCGGCCGCAAAGCATCTTGGGGCAGGCACATGCGCAGTTTGGATTTTCAGCCGGGAGACAAGGAGAGATGCAAGGTAAGTCTATGGACGCATGCACCCGCATGCAGACAGCGTGGGATCGGAAGTGCTAGCAAGGACAGAGGAGTCAGCGCTGGATCGGACACCCACTGCAGCACTGGAGAGAAGGCTGAAAAGGTCAGGAAAGAAGAGGAAGATCGGATTAAGAGACATCATTTAAGGTAAGTGCTGACATTAGCATTGGGGGGAGGGAAAAAATGTTTTGACTTTAATGTCACTTTAAGATAGAACAGACCCCGCTACTGATTTGTATACATTTTCTATTCATGGGGAAAATGATTAAACTCCTAAGATTATATTTTTAACTCAGTCTACCGTATTGGTGCATATAAATAGAAAGTGCATACTAGAAGAGCTTAAAGCTGATTTAAAAAAACAAAAATTAACGTATCTATGTATTCATTAATACATTATTACATTTATTTTTTAAATGTAACTGTAAATGTAATATTTGGCTTGGTATCAGCCTCTTGGCATCACCTGCATAGAAGCATTCAGACTGGAAGAGGAAAAAGCAGGACCGGAGGCCAATGAGGTGTGCTGCATGTAAATGGGATGACAAGGAACAAGCTCACAGGAGGAGAGTCAGCATGAGCAGAAAGATGAGGTCATCAGTTTGGTGCGGCTCTTTCACTGTCCATTCAATGGGCTTGGGTAGTGTCTGCAGTGTATTTGTAACGTAGAGAGTGCCTGATCATGGTGGATAATGGAGCTGTGTAAATCTTTAGACTGAATAGACAGAAATTCTAATTGTTTTGCTGGTAAACAACTCAAAATATGTATTTCGGCTGTGTATTTAGCTGTTTGAATGCAGTTTTTTCCACTGGCCTTTTCAGTATAACATTTATGGTCCAATAGAAGAGCCATGAAAGTTTATGTGAGACTGTAGAGTGTATTTATTAGTTATTTTTTATAATTACAAAATTATTTATTATAAAAAAATAATGTATTACTTCAAGGAGTTCGTTAACTGCAGGAGTGTGCATGTAGACAAATGCAATAACTTAATATCCAACATGTGATGTACACATGTGTACTGATGTTACTTTTGTACCAATGCGTGACTCATCTTTTAGGAACAACATGAAATCAACCAACAACAAAAAACAACCCTTACTAAACAATTAACTTAATTGACAGACTTAACCCAGTTGACAATGTTAGTCAAAGACTGGCCAGTTACAGCTCAAATTTTAGCCTATTCCTGCTGAATCAGCAGAAATTCAAGACGTGGGTTGTCCCGCCAGCACCACCCAGCTCAACAAAAGATAATTTAAAAATGTATTGAGCTTGGTGGAAATCTATCACCCAGAATGTGACTGCATCCCATCAGATAACCAATCAGGTATTCAGGCAGCCACAGGTTTGAATAAAATAGCAGTGGAGATTTCTCCATCCATACTGTTTAACCTAAAAAAGAAAGCTAAATGTTTATGAAAGAAAAATACAATGAAGGAGTTCACCAACCTAAAGAACAGTTTCAACATGATAGGTACAAAATGCTAATAGATGAACAATCTAAAATGATGGATATGATTATTTTTAAAAATATATGTAAACCCTAACTGAATTACATTTAAAATCATTGTGTATCATAACCAAAGGATGTGTTTTGTTAATTCTGGTTTCATGTGTTTTTTTAAAGCGATTAAGGCATATCAGCGCTGATCTTCCCTAGCCTCTTTGCAGCCACGTTCTGTCTACATGCATTCAAAAGCTGCATGGCATTTCTCAGGACAGGGTTTCTGGGGGTTACAACAGTGTAACATGCCTGTGCAATTTGCATCAGCATGACTATTTATAATCTCCATTGAGAGAGTGTGTGAAAGAGTGACAACATAGGAGTACAGTTGGGAGATTGGGACATAATATTGTTACCCTATAACAGAGAGTGTATAAAAAAGGACCTTAATGGTAGTATCCCGAGGTACTGTTTTAGCAGAAGCTGCAGATTAACAAAAAAAATGGCTTTAATGGAAAATCATTCTGTCCACACAGTAATTTTGAAGAAAATATATCAATGTCAACAATTGCTTAGAGGGAAGATATAGCCTAAGGATATCAGTGACCATTCAAAAACCAGTGATTAGTCTAAAGTCATACAAGTTACATAAAGTAATCACAAAATAGCTTAGTCTTGCTGTTTTACATTCAATCATTTTGATAAACAGTGTTTATTGAACTTTTGTAACATTTTCTAAATAATTGTCCGGTCTATGGCAATGCTGTCATTTTACACAGAGTAAGGTAAAAAAAACCTGTATATTGCAGATGTGTACTCCACTGTGATCTCAATAAATTGTCTCTCTAACTTCCACTTTGTTCCATGAGTTTACAAGGAGGGCCTCTAGTGTGTTGAGTGCCACTGTACATCATCAGATACTGAACTTCCTGAAGTCTTTATTGCTTCTCTGAACCAGGCCATAGTCATCCCCAGATAGAAACAAAACAAAAAGCTATATCTCATTCTGCCTATGTTACATGGCTTCGATCACAAAACAAAGATTGCACATTTTGGACTTGTTTTTTTCTTACAACCGGAAAACCAAATGATCATCATAGAAAAGCAATTTATTTTCTCTCAAATAAGATATACTCCTAGTTTTCTCATATCAAAAGCACAGGGAATTAAAACTCTGTCCATTTGGGATGTTTTTATTATTTCACATCAAATTCAAAACACTAAAGCACTTTTGTTCTATTGCTGACAGAGATAAAAGGAATTTAGTACAAATAAAAATGAAGGACCGGTAACATTTCAATTTCTTGGTTTCTTTAAAGGAAAAAAGAAAAAACAGGGTCTGCTGCTGCTGACCTCTTCTTCTAAAAATATTAGTTTCCTGGCTGTCATGTTGATCCAATGGCTTTAAAACATGCTGACATACCTAATATTTAGAAGCTACAATACTGAATAATAGAGAAAAGGCATTTGAATAATAATCAGCATAAGTGCAGAAAACAGAAAAATGGGTGACATAAAGATATTAGGCAAAAAGAAGGACAAAGAGCAGATGGGTAAATAGTATAGCTACAAAAGCTGAAAATATGGGTCCAAAGCAGGGGCGGACTGACCATACGGGCATTGGGGCACGGCCAAAGGGCCCGCGGCCACTAGGGGGACCCGTGGCCTCACCCCCTCCAATAGCTTTTATAGATTGCTGACTGGGCCCGGAGAAGACTACGGCTCATCTCCTGCACCTGACTCTCTTTGGATGGCTACAGAGGCTGTGACAGTCAGGTCTGTGCAGCCTGGCTGTGTTGGAGAGGACCTTCTCCTGCTCTCCGTCCAATTCCCTGGGCACCAAGAAGTGGAGGATGAAGGCTGGAAGCGAGAGGGGGGGTGGGGAGAGTGTTGAAGATGGTGGTTTTAATTAAAGGATAATTATGGGGTTAAGGCTTTTCCCCATAGTTATCCTTAGGGTAACGGGAGGACACAAACTAGCATCCTCCAGTCACCCAAAGCTCAGTATACTGAGATGCCACAGTACACCGCAAACTACTGTTTGCGGTATACTGAGATGCCGCAGCTGAAGCGGATACCGGCAATTATGTCTGGATCCGCCCACCTGTGTGAGTGACAGCTGGCTCTGCCTATCTAGAGGCAGAGCCAGCTGTACCCTCCCCCGTCCGATCCGCCAGTCAGCGCTGGCGGATCGGAGTGGGGAGGGGGGAATCCAGCCCCTCCCCTGTCACGGCAGAGAGCTGTGACAGGATCGAGAGGTGAGCGAATGCCGGTATGTGTTCACTCACTTCTCGATCTACTGAGCTGACCTGTGACAGTCTCATTGTCACAGGTCGGCTAGAACTATGAGGTGAGTGAAAAGCACTCAACCTTATAGTTCTCCTTTAAGCAGTGCTGATTTGCAATATAATGTATTTGTAGTCGGGGCGGACTGACCACATGGGCCCCTTGGTGGCATCCCACCCCCTGTTCCCCTTCCAGCCCGCATGGAAGGAGACGCGGCTGTGATAAAGCAGCAACAACAGTGTTGCTCGCCTCCCAGGCCCACCAGACACTGCCGTTGCTGCTTTAACACAGCCGCGTCTCCTAGTTTGACGGCTGAGAAGAGTCCAGAGGTAGGGGGCGTGTCATGCTGGATGGAAGGCGGACCTACCGCTGTCTGCACGAGAGCCTGAGGCTGGGGGGGCCCACTGAGGTCCCGTCCAAGGCCCCCCACTGGAGGATTTTTTTTCTTGTATTTTTTTTTCTTATGATTTTGCTCGTTTGTGGCTATTATATAGCCACGAACGCACGGAATCTGCTGGATCAATGCACTTTTTTTTCTGCTTAGTGTGGCTCCACACATATTCGTACAGCTGACTATTCACAGCCCGCGCATAGTCACAGCTCCATTCATACTGGAGCGTCTGTCTGCGCGTATTCGGCTGTATGAATATGCGTGGAGCCAAACTAAACAGAAAAAACAATGCACTATTGCGGGCGGCTTGAGGGTGGGGGGATGGTATATGGGCGGAGAAAAATGGGGCCCCATGTGTTGTCAGTCCGCCCCTGGTCCAAAGGCAAATATAAATAAGGTAAAGTATTGAAAATGCATATGAAAACAGGAAAGAGGAAAACAGAAAGGAATTATGACAAAAAAAAACATAGAATACAGAAAGAAGGGAGAAAAAAATATTAAAATGATGAAAGTAATAAATAAAGGCAAGGGAATGATAGAATGCAAATACAAACATAAATATAAAAAGAGAAAAATAAAAATAGTAGACACAAAAATAAAAATGAAATAGAAACAAAAAAAAATAGATATGATGCAGGTATGTAAACAGAGAAAATAAAATAAGGATGCTGGGAGGAAGAGACACAACAAAACAAAGCTACATAAGGGGAAGGGACCAAAGATCAGAACAGCAATGCTCAAGGAGTGTGTTGTGTGAACCAAAACAAAATAAACGTTGCAATATAAACAATGAGGCAAAATACAATTAGAGAACTATGCAAAAGGTTACACAAAACCAGTTGGTGTGGTCAAGAAGATGGAATACAATGTGTACTGGAGTAAAAACTTATATCACCACAAATTTTTCATCTTGTGGGTTGGAAATATGTAAGTGTATAATTTAGGCCCCCCGTGTTAGGTGAATAAATTCAACATGACCCCCTGCTGAGGCAAAATCTGATGCCAGTCGCCCCTGCTGGGGGGTTATGGGATCTTATTGATAACCATAACTTGAAGTTTTTAGGTTTAAAGGACAGTTCAACAAAGTGTAATGCAACAGGTTTATAGTGGTCCAAAGGCTTATTCAACCTATGATTTTCACGATTACCTTTGCAAATAATAGGTGTACAGTAGTTGTTGTTTGCAGCAATGTAAGTAAATTAAGCCGCAAAAGTTTATGCTAACAATTCCTACAGGTGTCCCAACTTTTGTTGATTACTTACAAGCTCTCTGTCTGTTTAAAAGCACTGTTGGAACTGACAGTATTACTACACCCTCTTAAGCAATATTTAAGCAATATTTGGACAGTATTGTACTATAGGAAGTAGTAAATTGCTCTCAAAATGGTGAGAAAAATAGGCAATTAACCCCTTCGTGACGGGAGACGTACACTGTACGTCCAGCCACAAAGGGACAGGAAGATATTAATAGAAGACTATTATAACTCTTAAAAGTGTAGGTCTTTCCTTTAGAGAAATTGCAAAGAAAGCCACGGTGTCAATAAATACAGTTTCCTACACAATCAAAAGACATATGGAAACTGTAGCAAACTCTGACAGGAAAAGGTCTGGCAGACCCAAAGGCACCACAGAATCAAGTTTTTAAGAGTCAACAGCTTGCATAACGGGTGGCTCACAGAACAACAGCTTCAAGCACAGCTTAATGCTGATCGAAGTAAGCAAGTCTCAGTTTCAACTGTGAAGAGAAGACTTTGAGCTGTAGGTTTAACAGGCAGAATGACAGTAAGAAAGCCATTGCTAAGATGGCAAAATAAGAAAAAGAGGCTTGCCTGGGCCACAGAGCACTGCCAGTGAACTACTGCAAACTGGAAGAAGGTCTTATAGACCAATGAATAAAAATGTTAGATCTTCAGTTCATCATGCAGGGTTTTTGTACGCTGTTGAGTAGACAAAAGGATGGTTCCTCATTGTGTGACACCAACTTTCAAATATAGAGGAGGATGGTCTGGGGCTCATTTGCAGGACCTAGAGACTTCCACAGAGTGAGTGGCACCCTGAACCAAAACTACTACTGCATTTTGCAGCACCATGCAATACCCTCTGGTTGTATGCTTATTTGGTCAGGGGCTCAAAACACTGCATGATAATGACCCAAAGCATACCTCCAAGCTGTGTCACAACTACCTTAGAAGAAAAGAACAAGATGGTAGGCTTCAAATCATGAATGGAATTGCCAGCACAGTTTCCAGACGTAATCCCCATTGAGCTGGTTTGGGATGAACTGAATAGAAGTGCAACACATTGGTGGGAACGTCTGCAATAGTGTTGGGAAACACTATTTGATTTATCTTGTAGAAAGAATGCTACAAGTGTTCTTCTGTTATATCTGAAAAAAGTGGCTACTTTGATAGGTCAGAAATTTAGATTACATTTTGCTAAAGAAAACCATTCTATGATTTCTTTTGAATGTCCGATTGTTTATTTGTTCTGTGCTTTATTTTTTTAGTACATTGAGACATTAAGCTGCATACATTTAAAGGACAAGTTTATCCCCCAGCCCACTTTCCTAGCCTCATGACCTAATCTTACCACCCAACCAGGTGCTTACATACATTTACCATACAGTAGAGGCCTCTTGAATTGTTTACCTTCTTCCATGTTGTCCATGCTTGTGCAATTAATCCTTATAGGCTTGAATGGGGCCATATCCTCAGTGCCTCTAGTGTAGGTGTACAACCCTATTGAAGTCTATACAGACTCTGTGTACAGATACATCCAACTTTGGAGAAGATTTTGGGCCTCATTGATACCACTATAAAGGAGAGTTAAATAAGCACCAGGGAAAGGTGTCTGGGTTAGATTAGAGGGCTAGGACAGGTAGGCTCTGGATGTTTTTTCATAAATGTGGGCTTGCTCTTGAAGTCCAATGTCACACTGCAATGCTGATTTACATACATAGATAAAGCTACAAACAATTTAAACTACAACAAATCTCATGGCTGGATAGCTCATGCCTGACATTCCTATATCTACTTCCAGACAGCCACACTTGTTTAACTAATAACATATATTTATATAGGATTATTCCTTTACAGGGCTTTACAAAACAGAACACATATGAAGGCATACCTTGATGTGACCTCTTTTCTACAGAATACTATGCTCTGTAATGTATGCTCAGAAATTAGTGTGGTTAAAATGCCACCTAGACCATTCCTTGACCCATTCCTTGACCCATTACTATCAAGACATATTGCTCCTTTTTTCAGTGAGCCTCATCAATTCTTAAGAGCTCTTGGAAGACTGGTGCATGCCATTTACCATGTGACAGTTTTTGTTTTTTTACTTGCTTTCACCTTTTTTTATATCCGCCATCAAAATGTGTAATAAACCTGTGGTAAATGTGACAAAAGCACACATACTCCTAATAGAAAAGGTTATCGTGTTTTCAGAATATTAAAAGAAAGAATAAGCTATGCAGCAGGCAATGGTTTGATTCAATGCCTAAACTATTTAATTTCCTTGTCATCTGCTGTTTGATGTAGAAAATGTTCCAAAAAGATGTGGCTTTACCTGTATGAGTAATCTAAGCATGCATCTGTCACAATTCATTTCTTTCCCTGAACAATACTACACAGAATGATATGCAAGTCATTTAAGTAGCACACACAGTTCACAGCCCATTTAGTTATATTCCTTCACCCAGACTTTCCCACCTGTAAAAGGGAAAATCTTGACCACATCACATATTATACTATGACATCACATATTATACTTTGAAATTCTTAAAAATGCTGGTGAACTGAATACTGTCTAAAGTATTTGACAGATGACATTTCTATTATAACGTTCTTCTTTTCAGAGAAAAAAAGAACACAAATGAGAAGTACTGTTAGACTACAACTCTTCTCATAAGATGCTGGGCCCAGAATGCTTATAATTGGCATAAGTCCAAAAATACAAAAACATAAGACCACTAAACTTTGCAAAAATTATATTTAAAGTGACCCATGCCTTTGTGTCCATGCTGGACAAAGAGCAATATTCATCTAACACCTCCCCCCCCCCATTCTCACACTTCCTCCCATTAATGTCACTCTGTAGGAGCTCCTGCAAATCATGGACTCTTTTCCTAATGCTCATGTGACGTAACTTGGAGAACCAGGATGCATCTAGCATTGCCATATAGGAGATGGGAGTGGTAACATTCTCACCAATAACTAGAAGTGTTGGATATTTCCCTTGCAGCTGCCAAGTAGAGTGAATAGAGTGTACGGGTGAAGTGAGGAGCCTAGTGATAATTTTCCTTTATCCCACATGGGTAACTTTATTCCCCAACTAGTTTCTAACACTGAATGTAGATTTTTTGCATTTAATTTCTCAGGCATTACCCACGCCATACACTCTGTTGGGATCTCACTTTCTCTTTTTTTTATGTTTTGCAATATGAGGACTATGATAGAAGGTGTTACATGCTGAAGCAAACCACACAGCAACAGATACACCTGTAATAAAAGAGGAATAAATCATTAAACAAAAACTTCCCTTCTAGATCTTTACTTTCTCCTTATTGTAATGGCTGTAATTGCATTTTCAGACATAGCATGTAGTGGATTGTCATTGCTTTTAACCAATATGGGAGTAAGGGTAGTATAAATATTTTGAATGTCTAAGCAGGTTTTCCAGATTTGAATAACGCATTTTGTTTCTTTTCATAGTAATGTGACTGTTACTATCTGGTATAATATTGAGTGCTCTGCATTCCCTATAAATATGCACTTTTTTCACTCTTTCCAGGGGGTGAATCTAGGTATAGTTAGCTCATAAGTGACACCTATAACTGCAGACTTTTAATACTTTTGCATTGTTTAGTGAAGGTCACCCTTATGGTTGCTTGCAGTGACAGGTATATGAGTATAAGAAAAAAAACCTCTCATGCAACCAATAAAAGAGCTGCTATTGCTAACTTGCTTTCAAACTGAAGGTGAATATATTTCCTTGCAATTTAGTGACCTGGGAAAATAAGTCAGCAAGTGGCAGCCTCTGTAGATCTGTCCTGATCAATTCCCTTAAATAGCTGTGTGAATTCCAATACCCAGTAAGACAATGGGCCATTTTAATGTTGTCATTAACCATTCATGCCACACTGATTTTTCAAGTGGCTGAATTCATTAATCAGAACCTTCAAATAAATGCAAGAGACTTTCTTTTTACTTATCACAAATCTAGGTCAGGATTCTTTTCTGAAGTGCATCTTCTATTTCTAATTCCAAGTACAGAAAAGTGTAGATAATCAACTAGATTAATATTTCTAATCCACAGAGGACTTTACATGGTTGGCAGGTCAAAAGTTGCAACCAAACAAGAGAAACCCTTTGGCAAAACAATGCAAAGTTTGTGAAAGTTATTTTTTTTAGAACCAAACAATTTATTTCTTTGATCACAAGTCACAGTGGAAAAAAAATAGTAAATAACACTTTCTCAGCACATTCTTTTGCTTCCTAAAGGTAGTCAGTTATTTGTAATACCAAGCTAAAATTTATGGGATGGTTCCATAGACTCAGATCTAGGGTAAGAGAGATTCAGGGATGATGAATACAATTGTAAAAATCATATAGTAATAACCATGATATGCCAAAGAAATGTGCAGCAACTGTCTAAGTGCCAAAGCATGGTGCCACTGTTTGAGTAAAATCAGATATGTATTTGTGTGGCATGGGGGGCATAAATACGTTGCAGAATGCAAAGTTTCATTCTTTTTTTGTGCTGGAAATTAGTATGTATATACCACTTTGTCTTTAAATTTTGTAATTCACTATTATCTGGTATTAAAATGTATTAAGGGTTGTCCTTATATATAGCTCTAAAAGATGTGGACATTTATGATGTACAGTTGAGAAAAAAGTAGGTAAACCCTTATAAATTATTTACATTTATGGTAAAAGTGCTCTTAAATTTATTTGACTTTAAAAAAAAAAAAAAATACATAATTTAACAGTTTACATTGCTAAATTTTTCCCAACAAATGGTTTAAATAAGCATTAGTTGAACAAATATGTGAAACTCTATAAAACTGACATCCTGAAAAAAGTAAATGTCAAGTTTGTTGATCAGATTCAGGTGTGGGTTTTGACCCCCTCATTGAAAATGGTTTTCTGCCTCTCCACAAAATAATTACTTTAAACAGAGACTATAATGATTGGGGAGTTCATTTTATTTTATAAAAGTGATTCATTAAAAAAAACCATATAGTCAATATAGGGTGCACCCATAACATATGATTTACTAAGCATTATGGGTTTCTTAAGAGAAAGCACAACAAAGTCTGTTTCCTTTAAGGCTGTGAAATGTTATTTCAAATCAATATGGAAAGAGCAACAGAGAGGGGTAGAAGTCCCTTTTCTGATGCATTTACTTGGGTGTGCAAATTTCTGTTGGAGCTATTGAGTTCTAAAACATAACATGCTGGAACTGAACAACATTTGCATAAAATGCAAACATTTTTCCAGAAAAATACAAAAATATATTATTCCTTAGGACCAAGCTAGAGAGTTATGTGCACACAACTGTGTAAGTCTACATACTGCTGCATTTTATGAAGTTCTAAATATAATCACAACTATACATCATGGTGAAAAAAAAGTTATGGCAGCATGGTGAAAACAAATAGTGATACAGACCTAAATACACTGCTTAGGCTCCATTTACATATAGCGTTTGCGTTTCCCGCATGGTTTTCCATGACCGCACAGGATGCAAATGCTATATGTGAAACAACTGCATGGATTCCGCTCATTTGCTGCCATTAAATAGCCATGAATTTGCGGAATCCGACGGATTATCACGCTTGCACTATTTTGGGGCCACGAAACAAACAAAAGATCAGGAGCGTAACTACCAAAATTTCTTGTGTGTGAGTATGATCTGGCAAAGGGACCAGTGGACATATAAAATGAGGACAGAGTCAGGCACACTATTAGATCTTTAGGGTGTGGGGTTTATGTGTCTATGGCAATGTCACAATGGTAGAAAAGGGGACTTACGATTAGGAGCTCCCCTGTTGTCTGTACGATCATCTGCTTGGAATGGATGTGCATCCGTTTGACCGTCCACGAACTCCTGGAGTGCGTGGACAGTCAAACGGATGCACATCCATTCCAGACCAGCCTCCCACACCACCGGAGACACCCCTTCAAACCAGGATCGATCCAAGCAGAGGATCAGGAAGGAAATGTTTCCCTTGTTGTGGCAAATTGGACATATTGCTTTATATTTTTTTTTATTTTGCCTACCTTTGTATCAACTGTGGATATGGGGTTCTGTTTGTAGAGGTTTTCTATTTGCTTTTTCTCTGTTGGTTGAACTCAATGGTCTTGTGTCTTTTTTCAACCTAACTATGTAACTTGTTTCCACACACAGCATCTGGCTTTAGTTACTGTATAATGAGCAGCCCTGACTCTTTGCAATCTGCTGGGCATTATTCAGCATTGCAGCTCAGGTTTTCTGCAGTGCACACCTGATCTCATCATGTAAATACCAAAACAGACTGCGTAACATTTAGGCTGGGCCTCATCACCAGGTTAGACGGTTTTAATGTCCTGGATAGAGGTCTATCTGACTTTGACTTGTGCTGCCTTGGATTATTCCTATGATTTGCACTTGCACTCCACTTGTATGTGCTTATCCTGAGTAATGGCCTACTATCTCTGCTATTTTCAGTCAATGCTCTGTTTACCTTTCTGGAGCATGGACTCTATCTACACCTATTCTGACCATCAATCTGATGTTTGCACTGCATTTTCATGCTTGTCAGCTGTCAGCCTTGAAGTCACAGTGGGTCCTCTGCTGACTAACTCTGTTTAGCTAAGTTTCCCCTTTTGGATTACTGCTCTACATTCGACCCAGACTAGTGACCCTAAAAAGTAACAGTTCTTATCTAGATTATTAGATAAAAGAGCTTGTCAGTGAGCAACCAGGATATTAATCTAATAGAACATTTACAATGAATGCAGCAATCTTGAACAATTATTTTCACTGCTCAGAAACAGAACAATGTTGAGACCTAATAACTCAATGAGGCTTTCTGTGTTTACTTTCAGAGCAATTGATAAAGTGATTGGTTATTTGCTCCTGAATATGTCACAATGGAAACCAGAATGTAAACTGTAAATGCAGCTCGGACATTGTTTAATTTGCTATTGCACAGCTTATTTTCATTTTCTTTTTTTTTTAAGCATGTCAAATTTTTATTATGTATAATTAAAATAAAATATTACAGTACAATCAAACATTGGTATGCCACAAAGACTATATATCATATTTTCATTTTCAAAGCAGCCGTGTGTTACACCTTACACCTATGTTAAATACATATTTACTGGATGTACTTACTCCTTCTTATAAACATGTGATACACATAGCTAGTGAATTTAGTTTAATTACAAAGTGGCTTTGTAATCACATAACAGAGTTAAAGATATATCAGATATATTCAAACTGTTACCTTTTTTTAATACAACCAAGTAGAATAAAATAATGTTAAAAAAAGACCTTAAGGGGAAGACTGCAACATAAAAATATACAACAAATTAATTGTGTTTTTGGGGGTAGACAACATTGCAGATGGCTTTACACAGCTGGTCTTCCACATGATGTGTCTGAAGGTGCTGCATATAATGGATCATGACTGTACCTAAATTGCTTTTCCTGTTGACTATTTTGCAAGCATTGCATTCTGTTAGCATTTTGTCCTTGCTTTTAGGAAAATGGTTTGTTTTCTTATATATTCTTACAAACTATTTATTATGGAATGCTTGAATAAAATTCTAGAAGTTTAAATATGAATACCATAAATGGGTATGCATTGTGCTCTTCTACAAAACTGTCTCAACATCCACTATATTACTATAGCATACAGTACTATACTGAATATAGATACACAGACCCAAACATGCACATGTACTAAATGGTCCTGATAATTTCAGCATAATATTCACATAATATTCAAGAAAAAAGTCAAATCCATGTCTTATTTTTAGTAATCTTCATATAATAATTCTAAATTGACTTGTTGTGGATTAAGTCTTCAAATGTTGTATCCTAATATGTATTTAAATTGTTTCTGCTATTTTAAAGCTTCAAACTATGATATGCTAATTAAAATATTCTACATACCGTATTTGCCGGTGTATAAGACGACTCGGCGTATAAGACGACTACCTACTTTTTGTGTTAAAATATAGGTTTTGGGCTAAACTTGTCGTATAAGACGAGTATAGCCCAAAATAATGTTTAAATACACTTACTAACCTCCATGGCGGTATTCCCGAGTGTGGCTTGGGGTTAATTTTCAGTACCATAAGTGTTAACCCCGAGCCACACTCGGGATTACAGTCTCTTACCTTGTCCATGATCCCCGCAGCGTCCTCCATCTGCCTTCCTTCAGCTACATACAGTATACCGCGCTGAGCCAATCACGGCAGGCTTTGCATTCATTAATACAAAGCCTGTATTAATGAATACAAAGCCTGCCGTGATTGGCTCAGCGCGGTATACTGTATGTAGCCGAAGCTACATTATAGAAAAAAATATTTGTATATGTGTCTCCTGCAGGCAAGAAGTTCTCCCTGCTGAATTCCATGTCACTGCATAAGGCTGGCCATACATCTATAGATTTTCAGTCTGCCAAGAATCCACATTCGATTCTACCTTTAGATATCAAGCACAGCCAATTGTCGATTTCGATAATCGTTCGTTTTCAATACTAACGCACAAATTTTGTCACTCGACAGAATGGATTTTCGTTTTTCTTGCTACATTTTCTTTTGTACGGAAATGCCACTAATCCATTGATTTTTGTTCGATTCAAAAAACGTTTTACAGTCTCACCCGTTGAGAAAATTCGAGCGGGATTACAGTAAAAAAAATTGTTGGTGTCCCATCAACTGTATGAGTGTTGTTCGAAAGACCATTCATGGAAGATTTCCGAATGACCATCAAAGAGTGAATAAGCACCTTTACACATTGATGACATGGAGGACACTTTCAACTATAAAGAGAAGACTTTGAGCTGCAAGTTTGACTGGTCGATTGGCTGTTATAAAGGCATTGCTAAAATGGTAAAATAAGAAAAACAGACTTGCCGGGGGCATGAACGACTGCTGCTGGACCACTAAAGACTAAAAGAAGCAAGTGATTCCAAATTTGAAGTTTTTGGCTCATTATGTGCCTATGCGCGCAAGTAAGTAAAAGCCTAGCACAGTCTCCAGTCTTCAGCTGTTTCATCTGCAAAAGGTGGCTACTTTAAAAAGTAGAAATGTTAGATTAAATTATATTCAACAAAATTATTCTACAGTTTATTTTTTATCTCCAATTGTTTGTGTTCTATGTTTTAATTTTAGTGTACGTATATAGATTTTAAACTGCGTAATTTCAATAAAAAAATGTTTAAGAGCTTCAATATGGAAAATCCCTCTAAGCACTTTTACACCAGTCAGAAATCGTAAGCTGAGGGCCCATGCTCTGGAGAACATGATAAGGAAGTAAAACACTGTTGTGGCAACAGATTCCATTTATCAGGTGACTACGCCAGCAGATAAATACACAACCGTACCTGCAAAATATATTGCATGTTTTTATTTGTGTAGACCTTGACAGTGAATCTTATAAATTCTCCTCCAATGATTAGTCTATACTATTTGTCAATATCTATTCATAAAATCACATTAACACAAGAACAGCATTGGTAACATTGATAACATAAACAACATTAAAATAATTTATTTACAAACCCATTTTGTATTTAGATTCATCCTTATTTTTGTAATTTCTAGTTAAAATCTGAAAGTACCATGATAAATTGAAAGAAAAATCACAAAATATAGTTTTTTAATGAAGTGTACTTTAAAACCTTAGCAAGAGAGTTCCCTAATGTAAACTCCACAGGGAGGATAACAAATGTCCTTACAGTAATCATATGCAGTTGCAATACCTATATGAGATGCAAACCACAACCCATTAAGATACATGGATGCATCCGTCACTACAAAAATCTTGATTGTCATAAATGAATGAGGCTCATTTGAATGGAAATGGCTCATAACTCAGTCTGGGGCACTGGCATTGCTAAAGACAATTCACATGATATATTAACACAAGTAAAACTAATGATCCACATGGTAAAACACATGAATATTCACAACATTATAGTCACTGCTGAAGGACAAAACAGAAATGTTAGGCTCTATATTGCTAGATATATTG
This sequence comes from Nanorana parkeri, assembly GCF_000935625.1. Classification (NCBI taxonomy): domain Eukaryota; kingdom Metazoa; phylum Chordata; class Amphibia; order Anura; family Dicroglossidae; genus Nanorana; species Nanorana parkeri. The sequence goes on from NW_017306990.1 coordinate 683,137, forward strand.
ATCTCATAGGAAGATTCTTAGGAATATTTGCCAAACAGTAAAACATGTATAGAACTATGTTTTAATAATATCAAAATTTGTTTTTACATAACTACCATATGGATATGAAATCCCGACAGATGTAGTAGTAGTAGTAGTCA